>NC_141052.1:16200617-16338117 GCF_041138505.1 Cibotium barometz | reverse complement strand
ATGTTGGACCGAGTCATGGGTTGACTGATGTTGTGGCCAACTTACATCCCTGCCCACCTTCAGTACTATATGTAGACTAGTTAAGTAGCCTTAGTTCATCATCAAGTTCATTGTGTTCAAGCACTCTTGTAAGAAAGACATCCTCCATGTGAGTACATGCACATATGCACGCACGCACGCACACACACACACACACACACAGATGTATGTGTGTGTGTGTGTGTATACATGTATATATGTATGTTTATAAATGTGTGTGTGTGTGTATACATATATATACATGTATGTATATTTAAATGTGTGTGTGTGTGTCTCTGTCTTTTTGTGTGTGTGTGTGTGTACACGTGCACACACACACACACACACACACACACACACACACATACACACACACATATGTACATATATATGTGTGTGTGTATATATAGACATACACACACATGTATATGTGTGTGTATGTGTATATAGATACACACACACACACACACACACACACACACACATACATACATACATACATACATACATACATACATACATATGTATGTTTGTATATTGTATATATATACATATGTATGTGTGTATGTATGTAGATATGTATGCATGCATACATGCATACTTATACACACACACACACACACACACACACACACACACACACACAAACACACACATATTTGTATGTATATCTAGATATATGATATATCTAGATATATGATATATGATATACATATATATGTGTGTGGATATATAAAGATTTATTTATATTAATATATACACATGCATATGTATACACATACCTATAACACACACACACACACACACATGTTTATGTGTGTGTGTGTGTGTGTGTGTGTATTTATATGTACGTATGTATATGTATACGTGTGTGTGTATGTATGTATGCTACATACATACATACACACACACACATGTGTGTGTGTGTGTGTGTTACATACATATGTGTGTGTGTGTGTGTTACATACATATGTGTATGCGTGTGTGTGTGACATACATATGTGTGTGTGTGTGTGTTACATACATATGTGTATGCGTGTGTGTGTCTATGTATGTATGTATGTATGTATATGTGTGTGTATTAGCCCGCAAACAAGGACTTGACCACCACCATTCCTGCCGATGGAATGAACTAAACACTATGGAAGTTCAAGATAATGTCAATTTTGGATTCTTTTGAGTTGTGGGAGATATCTACTGTGGTTGATGTGAAGCCAGGTCTAGCTCAAGGTTCAGAAAATCCATATTGCAAACAATACTGCCCAATCCTACTCTTGCTTTAGCTTGGAGGAAGAGGAATAAAGATACTCTGCGTGCCATCATCACCAGTGTCACTATTATGTGACGACTTTGATTCAAGATAAGATGACTTCAATGGTAGAGGCTTGGGTGCTTCTACGGAACTAGTATGAAACGACGAATCAGCTAAGGATACAAAACCTTAAGAATGAGTGAGTGTCAAAGAGGCATTCTGGTGGAGAATTGATCGAGAAGTTCATTCTACAAGATGAGATGGCGGTAGTAGTTGGGATCAACAAGTTAAGTGAAGGTTAGGAATGTAGGTGCATTAGGATCTTACCACAGAAGTATGATAAATTGGTCACCTCATTGAACACTGAGGTGAGGAATCCTCCCCTAACTTTTGAAGAGCTTAGTGCCATGCTTGTGGAGTAGGAGATGCATCAAAAGAGTAGGGATGGTGGTGATTTTGCTTTCTCTACTAGCATAAAGAAAGATAAGGGAAGTACTCTGGCAACCCCTCTTCTTCTCGAAAGAAGAAGATGAAGAAAGGTGAAATTCTTCTAATGTGATAAGCTAGGGCATATGTAAAGCATGTTGGCAATGATAGGTGGATGGTGGAGAGGCAGATGGTACTTTTGAAGCTATCAAAGAAAGTGATAAACTAGAATTTGAGCTCTTTGTGTTAATTGAAGAAATATGTGCAAAGGTAGACATTCTACAACACCTGATGGTTGGTGGATCATCAACAATTTAGCATCCCAACACATAAGCACTTAGAGCACTCATCTATATCCCTCCATTCTGGGAGTGGTAATGGTTGGTGGGAATGATGCTAAATGTCCAACAACAAAAAGCATTGGTACTATCTCTTTTGTGAACGGTGAAGAAGTTCTCATATATCCTTCTTGTACCAGATATCAAGAGGAACATACTCACTGTTGTTTACGACATTAAGTTTCATGTGCCCTAGTGATATCATCTTGGGTGCAAGCGGCAATGTCGGGAGAGGAACAAGGCACAACAATCTATACGAGTTATCATCTTTTTTTTGCCAAGGCTGATGTGGGCCACTAGGCTGTTGCATAAGATGTTTGGGAACTTGCTCCATGTCCCCCTTGGCTATAAGCTTGGCTATTCATAGAAGTGTGCTACTTGAAATCTTGTGATGAAATCTTCTTTCATTTGATTCCATATCTTAGTTTCTTGTTGGTGCCACATGGGAGCCACATACCTTCTTATGGGTGAATCAATTTACTGATTGGTGGTGACACACATGGGAAATGAAAATTGATGAAATTTATCTCTCTCCAAATTTGTATATAAAAGGCACCCATAGTACCCCAATATGTCGTCTCAAAGTTATACTAAAGTAGTTTTAGGATGCACATGCCCATTGGGCCTAGGCACATGGGGCTTATGGATATTTACACATGTGGGCACATGGACCTTGGGACTATAAAAGGCCCATATCTTGTGTATTTGGTACCTTATAACCTTTACCTTTTGATCTTTTGACCTACTACACACTTTACCTTTCTTGGAGCTATTAGCTTCTTGCACAAGCTTTCACAGCTTTATTCATGAACCTATGTCTACTCTAGGCATTGAGGAGCAACCTGTGGCTACTCTAGACATTGAGGAGCAACCTATGTGGACTCCATCCACCATTGAGTCTAGTTGTGCAGACTCTAACCAATGAGTTCTATTCTCTCACTAGTAAAAGTAAGATATTTATGCATCACGATGCCTTGACTACTTTTGCAGCATGTGCTTGGCAATTATAAGGCAATTGGCTCCTTTCCATGTTTTCTTATTTTGAGTTAAATTTGAACACCATGGGTGGTTGAAATCCAAATTCAAGAGATAAGACTTGATGGATGATTGTGTCATGCTTGATGGTGAAGATTTATTAAACCCTAGTTGTTGACTCTCACTCTCACCCTCTGATTAGATTAACAATCAGTCTCTTATTGGTCACATCATAAAGAAAGATCACTTTTCCATTTTAACTATCAGAGCAAAATAGCTTTCCTAATTGCATTCTTGGGCTTAGCAATAGTAATAATGAACACTTCAAAGTTTAGCATCATGCATAAATTCTAGAAGAATACTAATAATTTGGCTAAATTCATGTCTCTTCTTGTGTGTTACACACTGGGGGGTGTCAATCTATAAAAACCCTTTTAAGGATGTTCGACCATACTTTTTTAAAATACCCCTACGTTAAAATTGTTCGAGCATACTTTTTTAAAATACCCCTACATTAAAATTTTATATTTTTAAAACAATTGTTTACCCCTTCCATATGTATACATTTTTGGATATTGAATTTTAAATATTATTATGAATGTATTACATTGGATATGCATTTTTTAAATCCCATGTATATGTATGTAAACATTATGTAAGTCCCCATGTTAAAAAAATACCCCTCCGTGCATTAACGTGCTATGTTACATGTTTTTGAGTGACCAACCGCGGGTTACACCTTGAATGTGTGAGGTGTCAACTTGGATTTGTGGGGCATACTTGGCAAGTGGGTAGGCACAAAGTCTAGTAATTGTACATAGACCTAAATAATCAGCAAAACAAGTAGAAAGTTGTGTGTGTGACTTCTTACCCACAACTAAATACACTCAAGTTTTTCAATTATGCCCTTTTCTTTTGTTTATTCCCATTTTATAGTAATATGCCTAGTAAGTTATTGAAGTTGTTCCTCTCTAAGATAACCTTATTGTTACAATCACATGTATGTCGTTTCTAGGGTTTCATGACACTAGCCCACAAAGGTGGGTATGATGTTGTTAATCAGGGGACAAGATGGTTCATTGAGCCTATCCATACCTTCCTTTTCTAGTTTGTCACAAAAAATCTAGGCTATAATTTATTACAAAGTCTTTTAGGGGTTTTGTCCATTTTTAGAGTACCTAGAATTTTGGTTTCTACTTGGGCATGGGCATGTACCTATCAATTTAGTTTGTGCCTAGGTTTTCAAGTTTGTGTTTGGTCACGTGTGAATAACCTCGAAAGTGGGCCATTACTCATTAACACTCTTCTATTTTTCTGAAGCTACTCCCTCACCATTCCTCTCCTTACGATTTTGTCAGCAATAGTTACATCTCTTGCCAAAATTCAAGATTAGGCTAAACACCTCTTTCTAACTATAAACAACTAAAGACAAATCTAAACATCTCTTTCTAGCTCTCGATCTATGACTTCATTGGTGTGATTTCCTTTTACTCCTTATGATGCTGTCCCATACA
Source organism: Cibotium barometz (assembly GCF_041138505.1). NCBI lineage: Eukaryota > Viridiplantae > Streptophyta > Polypodiopsida > Cyatheales > Cibotiaceae > Cibotium > Cibotium barometz. The sequence goes on along the minus strand of NC_141052.1, from coordinate 16,333,594 downwards.
CCAATAGCTGCACATTTCAATCTTCCTTCCACTCAATAGAATTTATTTCAAACAAGAGGTTTTCTTCCTATCTCAAGAAGAAGCATTATGCGTATTTCTCAACACCAATGCAAGCTTCAATTTCATAGCTGTAAGACATCTTCCTCACAAAATTTAAATTGAATAGGCTCATTAGAAAGCTTAAGAAATTCCAACCACAATAATATTTGCAAATAAATAAGAGTCTGCCCCATAACAATGCTCACATAACTGATTTGTAGTGTATTTCTCGGCTGAAATTTAGAAATCCCAGTTGCAATTCGATGTTGCCTTTAATTTTAAGGCTTGAAATTTGTACATTTTAGGTATAAATCCCGACATATTTATATGTTACCTTGAATTTTAAAGGTTGAAATTTGTACATTTTAGTTATAAATCCTGACATTTATACGATTTCTAGTGATTTTCAATTCTAAATCTTGGTTAAGCCCTTAAGCATGGCCTTTAATTTTAAGAATTTTTTTTTCGAGCATTGTGTCATGGATTAAACACTAGGCGATAAAGTCTCAAGGGTTAGTGGCATATTTAACTTTGTCCATGATTATGGCATCATAGTTGAGGCAAATGGGGGGTGTTCTTTTACTAGCATTGGACCAAGGGATGATGCAATTGCCTAGATTCGTTGAATTCTCCACTTGAATCGGTTTAGGAGACAGCTCTCGTGGGAAGGTGGAATATATAGCGTGGGAACAGTCTCTTAAAGTTTTTCATATGAACTCAATGCCATGTGGCATGATCCAACAACTCAAAAAGTTGTGCTAGTGACGGCAAGCCGACAAGAAGTGCGATCGCCGACAAGCAGATGCCGTTTGGGGGCTTTTGGGGTCCGCTGATTGGCTGAAGCGAGATGTCCACACGACCGCGCCCACACGACCGTGACCGTCCACTTTCCTGCTGTCCTGTCCTGTCCTTCACTCGTTAGGCCCACCCAATTTTTTTTTATTAAAAAAAAATAAGGCTAAACTTGACTGCCCACGCCAAGCACCATCAGTATGCTGCCACGCGTAGCACTACTGACTTGCCTGTCCACGCCAGCACCATCAGTATGTTGCCACGTGTACCACTCTGAATCAGCATTGGTCGTCCTTTTTATCTCCAAACCATGGTGTAAGGGCCCACTCTTACAATTTTTTTCTCTTAACGCCCCCAAAAGGGACAGCCATGATGATGAGGGTTTTTGGAGGAGTTTCCTACTTCGACAATAAGGTACATTTTGCCAAGCTGAAGGAAAAAACAAAAATTGTGCACTCATCGCACCTTTTGGAACGAAGGGCAGTAGAAGAACACAGGTAATCCCCTGAACACAGTTCGACCACCAACCACGATAAGACACATTAGCAAATCGCATGGAATATTCCTTACAAGTGCTTGAGGGAATTTTTTAAAAAAATGTTCTTTTTTTTGGGTGGGTGTGTGTGTGTGTGGTGGTGGTGGTGGTGGGGGGGGTGTGTTCTTTTTGCTTGTAGTGCCCAACTCCAATGAGCCCACTGACATTGTTTCCCTTGTACTTTGCAAATTCCAATGCCTCCCATCAACTGTAACACTTACGATCCACAAACGTATGTGTTTCAATGGCTCTACTTTATGAAATGGGTCCTCACTCAAGGTTTTCCAATCTCCTAAGTGTTCTCATCTCATATTGTGGACCATTCTAAAGCATGAGGTGTATGCCAACCGACACATCCATTGAAGCACGAATCATATTCCACAATGTCACGATACACCCATTCAAAATAGCAAGGACTCTAGAGTGGCAACCATGCCACATTGCTCTATAGGATCTATAGGATAGTGGGACTCCAATCAAGGACACAATAGGTTCTATGTATGCTAAGGAAAATATGGGGGACTATTTTTAGCTAAATGGTTATCTTAGGAGGTTTCCCAAAAATTATTGGTCTAATCACTTTAAATACAAGTTTTGAGTGAGTTACAAAGATAAACTCGCCACAAACACACTACAGGTAGCTCACCTAAGATAGAAAATTTAAAAGATCGGGCCGCTAGTGTTTCTGTACTTTCAAGTTCATAGAATAAGTTTATCTACCAAGCTATCTATATTCATAGCATGACGTTAGCCCCTTCTTTTTTACATTTATATTTGTCTCTATGACATGTAACCACACTTTATGAAGGCATTCGGGGACCATGTGTGAAGATGACAAATAAGAAGCCTTGACAAAACATACAATTTAGAGACACTACCATTGGAGAGTAGTGGCACATTCTCATAACCCTTTTGAAATTGTTGTGCCCTTTCATGAAGGGAGGCAAGTCACATGTGCCTTGTACCACATCTAAGTGTAATGTTGCGCTAGGCTTGAACAATGCATAAAGCTAGGCTTGATCAATGCATAGGAGACTTCACTTTAAAGACTTGTCTGATGCTTCACATTACTAGTTGAAAACACTTTAACGTGTAATTCTTTTCTTTCACAACCTTCATTGGGTTGTCATAGGAAATGTAGATACCACAAAGGATCTTGGATAAGAGAGACAAAGGGGAGAAAACATCTCATAATAGCTAGATAGTTTGGGCATTGGCAAACATACCTTGACACTCAAATTTTCATGCCAACAACTTACATCCTTGAAAGAATATCATTACACCAACAACTCACATCCTCATTGGTCAATGTGGTGACCTTTTTGAGGTTGATATCAACATGTATTCATTTCCTTACTATCGGTCCATGAGTAGTAACATGCTAAATTGTCAAGAAATGAGTAGTTGATTTTTGGGTGGTGGTAATTAACATTTTCGTGTCTAGTACATTTGAATGAGTATAGAGTTAATTTGGAAGAGTTTGAGGAGTAGAAGGGTAAGATACATAAGAGGAATGTTTAATAAGGTTATATGAGACTGTGATTTGAATTTGCATGTGTAAAAATGTTTTTATACAAATTTAAAGAGAGGTTAGCAGCTTACTAAAGTTCATAATATTAGGAGTTTATAGACTAGAAAAAATATATAGTAATAATTTGTGTGTGTGTGTGTGTACATGTGCATCTATGTGGTTACACACACACACACACACACACACACACACACACACACACACACATAAAAGGAAGTGCATTTGGGGTAAAGGGGAGAATAATATTTAGACATGGTAGGGCAGGAAATGTGCTACTCATGGTCATTGTGGACTTGTACATTTGGAGAAAAGAGGAGACTACTATTTAGACATGGTAGGGTAAGAAATACGTCATTGTAAACTTTTCATTAAAGAGATAAGGAGGAAGGTGCTTTGGGTGGCAGGTTTGTGGGGTTTTAAGGGGGGTTGGGTGAATGGAGGTGGTATAAAAAGAAGGGATGGAGGAGTGGGGAGAACCAGGGGTAGGAGAGTGAGGAGGGATGCAAGGGTTGTTGACCTAATTAGTGAGGGCTTATGGATGAAGGGGTTGAGAGAGAGGAGGGTGGAGGTGTTAAGGTTAACCAAGGGGGAAGGTGGCTTAGGACTAGTTAGTTTAGGTTTGGTTAGAATTTGTTAGACCAAGGGGTGATTAGAACATTAGCTTTATGCTTAATTAAAGTTTGATGTAGGTCATAAGTTGCCATGTTCAAAATCAATTCCATTGATGGTAGCATGAATGCATGGACCTCTTTGATATAAGAAATGGATTCATTGATCCTTCATGATGAGACTTTGAATGGAGCTATGGTTTCAAAGTCATGTTTTATCTATAAACATTTAGCATTATATTTAGTGGAGCAAGTAAACTCTAGGTAGGTTTATCAATCAAAATCTAGTGTAGTTTTAAATGAAACAAATAAAATTTATTAAGTGAAACAAATAAACTCTAAGAAAATAAGAATTTGATTCCTTGACCCTTTATAAGACTTGATGGAGCTAATAAACTAGTTTATCAATCAAAGTTTAGTGTTTTATTAAGTGAAGCAAATAAATTCTAGGCATGTTTTCCACAACAATAAACCTTTCCAAAAAGGTTGTATCCACTTTTCATCTCTCTCTCTCTCTCTCTCTCTCTCTCTCTCTCTCTCCCCCCCCCTCTTGTGTGTCTAGAGTTTCTCATTGGGTGTGGTTCTTTTCTGTTAAGTAAAGTTACAGATATTATTCATTTTGTTGATGGTGTATTTGAATTAGATCTAGAAAACAAGGGACATAGTAATATGGGTGTATGTTTAAAAAGAGAGAGAGAGAGAGAGAGAGAGAGAGAGAGAGAGAGAGAGAGAGAGAGATTCTATTTAAGGTCCTTGTGTAGAATATCTTTACTACTAGTGTTTTTATTTAGTCACAAGGTAAAAAATCCAAACCAACCATGATAAAGGTTTCATGAACATTGCAAGGTGCTCAAATTTAAGACATACATTAGTACTTTTGACAAGCCATAGATAATGAACGATGTTGGAGGTCACCTCATTGTCATAGCATTACCCGAGCACTTCACTCTTTTTTGAATAAAATAGTTAAAAACTTAACTTCTTACAAATCCTTTTCAAAGAGGTTAAGGTGGTATATTATCACGTCTCTTTTTTGTGTAAATAATCATAGTTGGAAATATTCTTAAATGATTTTACTTGTGCACATATATACTTTATGGAGGGTATCTTACAAAAATTCTACTTGTGCCATATATACTTTACAGAGGGTATCTTATAAAATTATTAAATGATTTCTACTTATGCATATATGTACTTTATGGAGGGTATCTTACAAAATGTTTAATACATTTGAACGATAATTTCTTCACTTTGCTAACGTAATTTGTGAAAAATTAAGAATAACTAGCGGTAGACCAATACTCACAAGTCGTAAAAATGCTCAAGTTGGATTTACTAAATTTTAAAAGAGTAAGAAAGATTGAAAACTCCAAGGATGAATGAATGTCAGTTCAATTTGTATGAACCAAAGACATCTAGACATGTAGAGGGGTAGACAAAATGAAACAAGGACAAAAGGCCATGGAAGGAGTGATTTATAGACTAAGGAAGAACACTAATTTCTAAACATGGAAATTCAAAAGACCTTTTTTGGTACATTGTACCATACTATAAAATAGGGCAAGCTTCCATGGGCGGTGGAGAAAACCTTTACCTTTGTCCATAGGCACAAAGAACTTTTGAATTTTCTCTCATTGCACTTTCATGCTTGAGAGAGAGAGAGAGAGAGAGAGAGAGAGAGAGAGAGAGAGAGCAACGAGTGACAATCTCTGTCTCTCTCTCGGCTAATGTTGGAACACATGTGTGGTGATATTTATATTGGTAAGTTACATTGTACATCATTGGCAGTATATATATATATATATATATATATATATATATATAGAGAGAGAGAGAGAGAGAGAGAGAGAGAGAGAGAGAGAGAGAGAGAGAGAGAGACTTTCTCTCTCTCTTTTGGCTAATGTTGGAACGTATGTGTGGTAATATTTATATTGGTAAGTTACATTGTACATCATTGGCAGTATATAATCAAATCCTTTTAATCCCCTTTCGGTAGGTGGGAGGTTGTTAAAACACATAGAGAGTGTCTCAAATCCCCATCCGTATATATTTTAAGAGTTGATAAAGAGTTGTGCTCCTTAAATCTCTCTCATTGTCATGGAAGGAAGATAGTATTTTCAAAGGTAGATGATGTGATGTTCATCTTGTAGGCCCATTCCTCTCTCTCTCTCTCTCTATATGCCTTTTTCTCTCTCTAAGCACTTGTGACCTTTATATACATGTGAGTGTAGACTCCTTAGAAGTCAGATATGTTATATGCATGTGAGTGTGGGTGTGCATTGTAGTCATGTGTGCTTGGTAGGTTCTTTTAAAGACCTATACGCGTTTTCTTTGTCTGTGTGTGAGTTCATCCATCTATCTTATTAATCTCATCCATTTGTTATCAAGATGAAGCTCATTGTCTCTCTTAGGCAATAGGGTCTTCCTATTAGGCTTTCTTTGTTCATGACAACCTCCACTCCTTGTAGTCTATGCCTCTACTTCATGGTTTCTACTTCTAATACTTCTTAGTTGGTGCCTCTTTGTGTTCTCTACATGGTTGTTTTCTAGCTTCTTTGTGTTTTCATCTTCTAAATTGTTGTTTCCTCTTGTTAATTGTGGTCCCAAAATCTCTATAACTTCTTCTCATTAGCTTCTAGTTTTTCAAAATTTGCACTCTAATCCAAAGCCTTAGATAGCAGCTTCCATAGCCTCATTCTTTGCTTGAGGCAAAATGACAATTTATCCTCTAAATGGGGCTTCGTTGCCCGCAAGGAAGCTCACGATGGAAGGTTCACAAGGCTATGTTAGGAAGAAGGAAATGCATATGTATTCATCGTCGCGCAGAAGCGCCCCCAGACAATGGGAGCTTCGCAAGGTTGCCAGCCTCACAGTCTCAGAGGGAGATTACTGGTCAGATGCTTCTCTCGATCTCTCTGATTTGGCTATCAAGAGCCCAAGAACAGTAGAATTGGAGAAAGTTTCCCCTACACATGTCGTAGAAGAAGATCGTGACTGCTTGAATGAAGAGATCTCGGAGCCTCATAATCGCCCATCTTTGCAAGAAGAGCCCATTCGAACATATGGTGCCTTCCCGCCCCCTCTTGATTCGCCCACAGTTTGTGATGGGCCCTATTGCTATCTGAGCAGAGTTGAGAGGGTTCATTTTAGATCTGTTAGAAGAGATGGTAGACTGGTTTTGACAGAGATACCACAACCTGTGCCGCCGCAGAGATACATGCGATCACAGAGGCAAAATGGCCGATTGATACTGCAATTATTTGAAGAAAACTCCTTGCCGGAGCAAGAGCAGCGCAATCCAATTGCAGAAAAAGCAAGAGAAGAGAAACCAAGTGCAGAAAAAGCAAGGCAAGAGGACCCAATTGCAGAGAAAGAGAACCCAAGTGCAGAAAAAGTAAGGCAAGAGGACCCAATTGGAGAGAAAGAGAACCCAAGTGCAGGAAAAGCACGGCAAGAGGACCCAATTGCGGAAAAAGAGAATCCAATTGCAGAAAGTGCAACACAATCAGAGGAAGAAGAAGAAGGAGGAGGAGGAGGAGGAGGAGGAGGAGGAGAAGAAGAAGAAGAAGGAGGAGGAGGAGGAGAAGAAGATGAGGGAGAAGGAAGGAAGGCAACCCTCCACACCAAGGTATTGGAGACCTTAGAATGTGATGCTTTTACCGACTACACTACTGAAGCTTTGAACTCCATCCAACAGCTCAAGAGAAGCAGCCAGGTAGCGTCCTTTCTGCAGAAGTCCCTCACCCACGTAAGGCAATTGAGTATGCTAAACCTTTGGCAATAGTAAAAAGCATTTCATCTATGGTAACAGCAATGCATATGGCAGGCCATTGATTATACTAAAATCAATTCGTTGCTGATGGTGGTAAAGCCATTGTCTATGGTAAGCCCTAGGTCATGGTAGGCCATTAGCAAAAACACAGCCTTACCAAAGAAAAAACAATGCTGACATCACATGACAAGCCCCTTATTTTGTTGAGGAGCTCTTTTCACAAGGCAAGAGGGCCCCTGTCTTACTTGGATCATTCTCTCTCCCTCACACACACACACACACACACACACACACACACACATGCACACACGCACACGCGTGAACGTACACACACATGCATGCATGCACTCACGCACATGCATATGCGCACGCACGTACACACACACACACACACACACACACACACACACACTCCTCTTCCCCCTTCTTTCTCATCCCTCCACATTGGCCACAAGTTCCTTGTAAAAACGAGCTCTTTTCACTTGTGGGACTCTTGAGCCCCTCTACAGAGAAGGAGAGCTTTCACACTTATAAGCTCTCTCGTTGTATTATATGCCACAAGTTTTTTTCTCTCTTTTTTCTTGTGGAACTCTATGAGATGGATACTACACATATTTAATCAAGATCATAATAAATGCCCCTTTTTGAGTAGCCTTTCTTCTTCCTTCTTTCCTATGGAAATTGCTTAAGTGACACACTATATGAAGTGCCTACTTTGAAATTATAGAAAGTTTTCTTCTAGTTTTTGTGCAATTGGCTACTATGAAATCATTCAAGTTGCACATTACTAAGCAATATTGTTATATGATCTTTTTCAGTATTCTTTGCCTTCCTTTCCTTGAGTGAGATGACAATTCATTTTTTTAAATTTTTGTGATAGTTACTATGAATCACTTTCTCTTTCATTTTTTCTTGGGGTGGCTACTATAAAATTGCTCATGTTGTGCACATGATTGATCAAGCTTAGGATAAACTTCCATTTTGTGCCCCTTTTCATTTTGGATTATATCTATGATTTGTAAATTTGGTGAGTTTGCATAGATTAAATGTTAAAGGGATTGATATCACCTAAGTGTGTGATATATGGTTGCTTTGTTAGGTCTACTTATAATGTCTACACTTATATGGTTTCTTTATAAGGTGCACATGATTGATCAAGCTTAGGATAAACTTCCATTTTGTGTGTCCTTTCTCATTTTGGATTATATCCATGATTTGTAAATTTGGTAGATTAAATGTTGAAGGGATGAAGTGTGTGATATACAGTGGCTTGGTTAGGTCTTCTTTTCATTTCTACACTTATATGGTTTCTTTATAAGGTCTGCTTACAATGTCTACACTTATAAGCGAGGTGCTTTTTTACATTATTCAGTGTATTTGGCTCATATCATGAGTGTTGAAAATTCATCTTATAGAAGATATGTTTATTTCCACACAAAAAAAGTGAACTAGACAATTGGTACCATCCACACAAATGACATGGGCCCAATTGAATGATGTTCACCACACTCGCCTTGTAATTATTATTGTTGTTTTAATATTTTTCAAGACATATTTTTTCATTTATTGTGTTTATCTCGACCAAGTAGTTGATAACTTTGAGTATAATCTATTTATAGAACCTAAAGTGTATAGTACTTATAGGGAATTTGAATGCATAATTTTCCACATCAAGGCCCAAACTATTGCAACTTTGAATTTTTAATGGAAGTGGTAACTAGCTCAACTCACAATAGCTCTTGTTCTTCTACAGAAGGCAATTATATTTGTAACGGTGTGGTGGTAACTAGCTCAACTCACAATAGGTCTTGTTCTTCTACAGAAGGCAATTATATTTGTAATGGTGGTGGTAACTAGCTCAACTCCTAATAGGTTTTGTTTTTTTTAATCTTTATGTCATTTTAACATATTCTCATATATAAGCATCAATAACATATTGTTGCCTATTGCTTCAGATTCAGGACTTCGTGAAATTGTGCATAAGGCTATCTTGATTATTGTGATTTTGAGCCATCCTAAATATAGGTATGGTAGCTATTAAATATAGGCATGGTAGTTGTTGGCACAAGGAGATTGTAATCCCGTTAGTACTTTATAGACCATGGTTGGGCCATATGACTTTCTTCTTTGTCTTACACTATTTTCCCTCCTAGGTACCACTTACTAGCATCCTGAAAGTTTCAAGGTCTCAGTTTAACATTCACAAAATGACCTCAATTATAAGCATGAAGCCATTTTCAAGGTCTCATTTTTTAAGGTCAAATTTTCTTCCACTATTTTCCCTCCAAGATATACCACTTACTAGCACCCTAAAATTTTCAAGATCTTAGTTTAACATTCACAAAATGACTTCAATTATAACCATGAAGATTTCTTTTGCCATTTCATAAAGAAAAAATGAAGTAAATAATGGAAAAGCTACATGAAAGGTAGTAAGTGAAGGTATTGCTAATACATCGTGCATGGGTATAATAATTATAAAGCTCGAAAGTGGCATACAAGCTAACGAAGTAAGTGTAATACAAGCTAATTGAGAATTCTATTTTTGGGCTTTTAATACTATTCATGTATAGAATAGGCCCAGCCTATTAATATTGCCCAATTATGGAATAGAGCACTAGTCTTGTAAGAAAAGCCATTTGTGGATTTTAGAGACTTTGGTTAAAAATATTAATTTTCTCTAACTATAACATCTTAAAGAAACTCATTCCAAGAAAATACTCTCAACATGAGATAAGAGTTGGGAAAAAATGTTAACCACAAAAAAGCCTACAAAATATAATTCTCCATGGTTTATCATATAGGTACTTTTTGAAAAAAGTTTTTTTAAATTATACCTAAAATATATATTTTAGCATGCTCCAATACAACACAAAAATTTATTATATGTATTTAGTCCATTGTTACCTTCTATATTAACTAACGTGATACTCTTTATGTACCTTCTATATTCACTAAGGTGATACTCTTTATGCACCTTTTCTATATTAACTAAGGTGACACTCTTTATGTATTGTATATTAACTAAAGTGATACTCTTTATGTATTTAATCCACTTTTATGTACCTTCTATATTAACTAAAATGATACTCTTTTACATACTTCTTCTTCAAGACAAGGATATTACATCGTTTTATGCTATTTTAGTATTTTCTGAAATCATAAAGTTACCATACATATAATTTTTTTCCAAAAAATGTAACATATATAGATGTATGCATTGAATATACTCAAGCATTTTCAAGGAATTTTGAGTTTCCATTCTCTTCTCAAAAATTTAAAAAATGTATTTAATCCCTTGTTATGTACCTTCTAATAACTAAAGTGATACTTTTTTACATACTTCTACTTGAAGAGAAGGTTATTACATCATTTTTATGCTATCCTTAGTATTTTTTAAAATCATACATTTGCTAGATACATAATATTTTCCCAAAAAATTTACCATATGTAGATGTATACATGAGTATACATCTACATGAGTATACATGAGTATACCCAATCATTTTTACTAGTTTGGTAATAGGGCAAAAATGTGATTGTGGACAGATTTAAGTCCTCGTTACTAACCAACTTTGTGGAATTATTTGAAACACATGGATAGTAAAAATCACAGGTTTCCTTTTTTCATATCATCAAATACTAGTGAAGGAAAATTGGGATTTTTCGGGATCATGTAGGTTACCTCTATGCTTTTCAATTTCATAAGAACTCATAGGTCAAATTATAGTCATAATGCCGAGCTATTTGGACTATATTTGGATCAAAGGCTTTAATTAGCCAATTTCTCATTGCTTTTCAAAGTTTTTAGATGTGCATTGCTTCACAAACATATCTATGGTGTGTAAAACAATTCATCTTAGGCTCAAAAATCAATTAATAGAACTCCAAAATTTAGATCTTAATGAAAATTCTAAGGTATCTAGCTATCATTAAAAAACTTAACTTTGAGGATTTTTATACCTAATCAAACAATCATAGGCTAGGAACAAATCTTACACACAATTTCTATACAATGTTATGAGGATTTTTATAGCTAATTAAATAATCATAAACTAGGACCTAATATTTCACACACTTTCTATACAATGCTATGCTTTGCTAGTGCATGTTGCGAGAGACAACCATATATACACCTATCCTTTTTAGGCACTTTGTTTTAGATGAAAGTTTATGAATTTTGAATCATATTCATTACGAGAGAATAAGAGACCACACATTTTTAAACATCTTATAAGACTTTAAGTAAAATATCTAGCATTATAAATAATAATAAACACTATTTTCATAAGTTTCTCACTACATGATCCAAATTTAAGCAAGGGTTCATGTATGCTATTTTTCTATCAATGTAGCTTTAAAATTTTTAGACCATCACTAACTAAAATGAAATGCTTAAATATGAATTATTGATCGATTACTTTAGTGGAGACATTGATTTATTAGTATAACTAAAGTAAATCACCATATAAGTTCACACTACTGTCTTATTTTGGGTGTCAAAGACTCAACAACTAAAAAGAGATTCTAAGAAGGAGATTTAATTAAATTAATTATTAGTACAAAAGTTCTTTTATCATGAAAAATCTCTCTCTCATCTCTTAAATACTATGTAAGGTTTAGGATAAATTTATAATGAGTCTAGATCATTTTTTTTCTTGCATCATGTAGGAACGTAGTACTTTATAAATTTGCCAACCTTTTTGAATTATAATGCTAGATATACCTCTATTTATGGTAATTTATCAAGTATATTTAAGTTTATCTTTATCATTTTAATAAAGTTTTAAGGTTACCACATTTATGAAGCCATGTCTTAGAAGAGATGCTAAAATACGGTTCCTATTCACAAGATATGATTTTGTTAGCAAACCCCTGAAAAGATAAATTTATGTCCTCCTAAGCTACCAAACTAGTGTTAAGGAAATTTAAGTTTTAAGTTTCCATTCTCTTCAAAATTGGGGTTTCCATTCTCTTCAAAAATTGGAGTTTTCGTTCTCTTCAAAAATTGTAAATCAACCTTGAGCCATTTTTCTTTGGCTAAAGCCGCTTTATGGATTAGTTACAATACTTGTGTTAAAACTAATGCTTAATAAACCTTTTAGAAGTATACTCTAAATATCTTAAATAATGATGAATTTTACTTAAATAAAAAACATACATCCTTGAGACCTTTTTTCCCATCTCATCTGGCCACACATGTATCCAAGTGGGAACACACGTTCTCATCTTATGAACACACGTTTGAAACTTAAATAAGGACTAAAAAACTTCAAAAATCTACCAGAATCTAGAATTTCTAGAGCCACCTCATGACTTACGTTTAAGAAAGGTATGCTATAACTGATCTCACCTTTACATGTATACAAGATCAGGAAGGAATTTCAAGCTCAATCCTCGGCCACCACTAGAGGAGAGTGATTGAAATGACACAGAATCAAGAGCACCATCTCAAGAGGAACACGTTTCACAATCCCTCAGACGTCACATGAGCCAAGCAACCCTAGCAAAACTGATAGTGAAGATGCTAGCTTGAGTGAGGCCTATTACTGGAAGCTTGTCATTTTAGGGCCTCATATATGGAGCAAGAAGTTGGAGTACCAGACTCCTTACAAAACCACTCAAAGGAGTTTTATAGATGTAATTAAAGACATTATTAGGGAGGTCCAACTAATGAGTGGGAGTTATATAATCCCCAAACTTCTTAGCAAATAAGAGACTACTGGCTAGAAAGACCAACCATAGAGCCATCCATTATCGATGTGGACCCTAACTAGTCCAATTCAAGAACTGGAAGCACCAACCCTATAGGGGAGGGAGTAATCCTTCCAAGAATCACAACTAGCATAGCCGCAATGACATCGGTTACGTCGGTAGCTTTTAGCTCAGCTGACTCTTGAAATACAAACTTAAGATTGTTTGGAACTACGTGGAGGCCTACCGCATGTTTGAGCTTTGCAATGTTAGACTATGGTACAAATAGTGCAGGGGGTTTCATGTTTAATTTTGACACAGGGGGCAACAACCTAGGCTACTAGGGCTAAAGAAACAACCCAAGCTACAAGTTACACTATAGTAGAAATCTTACATCAGGAAGTAGAAGGCTCCATAATAGGTTTGATAGTGGGAGGAGTCGACACCCCGTAGTATGACCCAGCCTTATATGGTATAGTACCCCAACTTGCCTCAAGGGCAAGCATAATATCTTGCATATCCCATGTCGCCACCAACCTACCAGTACCCATACTTGCACCAACCTACCAACCTACCAGTACCCATACTTGCACCATTACCTTAATCTCCATCACACCATCACTAACAAAACTAACCATGGAATATATTTTGAGGATAGCAGCACAAATAGGGAGGGGGATAGTAAAAAGATTCATATAATAACTCTACCACAACACTACAGAGTGGTGGTTCCAAACCCTAGACAGCCCGATAATACGATCAAACTGATGCAAATTATAAAGTTAATGCCAAAATTCAAGGGGAGCGAAGATCCCATTACACACTTGGAAATGTGTGATACATGTGGTCAACCCAATGATATTGTAAATATGATTGTCGTTGGCCTCACCATGGAAGGGAAGGCTTGATAGTTGTTCCAACTACTAAAACAAGAAGACAAGGCTGATTTTGACACCTTGAAGACCATATTCACAACTGGGTATTCCCATCAGGGAACTTGATACTGATGGAGCCCAGTTGTCCATGTTGTGGGAGCTTGACATGAAACCAAATTAATGATTGCAACAATATAAAACATCAACCAGAAATAGAATAAATAATTAATCAAGACACAAGACTAGGTTCAATTTTCTCCCACACGAGTTAGCCCACACTTCCTCTTGGTGTACTTAAATATATTCCTTGAGATAGCTTTTATGCTCAAAATGGTGTACATTACAAACGTGTCTACTTCTTCAAGAATAGCTTGCTTCAAAATTAGCTAGCTTTCTTGAGCATGCAAGAAGCTAAACTACTTCAAAAATAGATGTGAGTCTAAAACATATAAAAGTGCACATATCTTGAAAAATCAAATATGCACAAAGGAGTTTTCACATGTCCCAAATATATACATTGCTGATAAGTATAGATGGCGTGCCCAAAATAAATTAATGGTGCTTGTTGTCACAAAAAGTCGAATATTATTTGTTAACATTCAAAATCGATCATCTCAAAATATTCATGACCACCACTAGCTCGCCTCCATTATCCAATCCAATGATCTGCACTTGTATCAACTAAGCCAATAAATTAATAAATTAATTGATTTAAAATATAAACAACCATACAAAACTTCATATCATCAAGATGATGCACTCGATATACTCACATGCATGTATGGATTTACCCATGTACACGTAAAGTAAACTACGATTGCCCGAATTTAGAAAGACGTCCCAATCTAAACTCATCTAGGAGAATTCATAAAAGTGAGAAACGTGGGAATATATATTCCATGGATTAACTCCAATTCATAAATAATAAAAAACATGAGAATATATATTCCATGAATTAACTTCTCATAACATGCCACGAGGGTGAAAAGCAATTGTCCAGAGGTCACGAAATTTTAAGTAATCTCATCAAGAACTGGTATCCTTGTAAGATGCAATCAAGGATGGAAAGGCGGCGAGGGGATGATTAGGTAGCCTTTGAGAATATTTTATGGGGTGTGATTTATATTTAATCAAATATCGATGAGATAAACATTACCTTTTCTTATTGATGTCTAAATGAGTAACGATAAAGGTTAACAATATAAAAATATATTGAACGAAGGAACGCCAAAGTATTATAAATTAGTTTAATGCTAAAAATATATTGAATGAAGGAACACCAAAGTATTATAAATTAGTTTAATGCTAAAGTGATATGTGAATAGAAAGTTGGAGAAAAAAGTTATCATCTCCTATTGGTTTACGGACAACAGATAAGAGTGTGATTCTACAATCCTTTAAAGATATATATTTCCATTGTGATAAAGATCTTTTGAGGAGGTAGGAGGGATTGAAAAAAATGTGTGTGAGAGAAAGTATTCACAACATATGGTGGTGTCATCCTCGATTCTATATCCACAAATAATTTTGTGTTCTTCCATGAGTTGATGTAACTAAATATTAGGTAGGAATATGTGAAAGTTACCTATGGGGATCATGAGACAAAATATGATTCGGGTCATTTATCCAAGTCTTTAACCATTATTCCTCTTGTTGCCTATGGGGATCATGGAAAAACATGAGGAGCTCTACTGGGGAAAAAGACCAGAGTCAAAGAGAAGAAATGGCTAGACTCAACAGTTGGAGAAGAAAAAGCATTCTTCACTCGAGGAGGATTCTCTCGAGGACGAGGATGAGGACGAGGATGAGGAAGAGGCAGAGTAGGAGGAAGGACCTTCACTTGCCACAACTGTGGGAAGCCAGGACACATGGCAAAAGACTGCTACTATAGAAAACCCAGTGGAGAAGGAACGACATCGGCAAACTTCATGGAGGCTCCTAAGGAAGTGGAGTCAGATCATCTTTTCTGAGAGAGAAAGAGAGAGAGAGAGAGAGAGAGAGAGAGAGAGAGAGAGAGAGAGAAACCCCACAACCCAATGTAACCTGCCCCAACAGAGTAAAACCACCTCTGAACCATCGATGATGTAGGCCATGTGGTAGATATATGTGTGAGCACTTTAGTCAAGGTCACGGGCACTTGTAATAGCCTTGGACACATAGAGAGAGAGAGAGAGTGTCAAGGACTATGAGTTTAGGGACTTGAGACAATGGTCGTCTCGTGGACTACCAAGTAAGAGGGAAACTTGGTATAGGGTCTAGGTGTGCTAGGATTATTCACTTGAGGAGGGGAGGTGTTGAAATATACAAGTGAATAGGGTGTGTGCGGGAACAAGTCCTTAGCAAGAGGCTATAAAAGAGAATGTGTAAATGAGAGAGAAGCAGTGAAAAGGTGAGAAGTATCTACTAGGAGAGAATAAAGGGTAGCATGAGAAGATTTAGGAGGTGTGGAGATATTCTGGGAAGAGGTGGAGAGAGTCAAGAAAAAGAGGTGGAGAGAGTCAAGAAAAAGAGGTGGAGTGAATCAAGGAGAGATCAATGGGATCAGATGCTTGGATGTAAACTCTATAAATTGAGGCATTGGCCTAATGAGAATTTGCTGGTTTTTGATTATCCATGCCTACATTAAGCTATCAGTTAATTACTCACTAATCACATCTTAATTATCGTCTAATCTCTTTTTTAATAATGTTGATTCTAGCATTTGATCCACCATAGCTCATCACATTGTTGCAAATTTAACATGGTATCAGAGCCTAGCTTAGAATCCATCAAATTTATGAGCCCATTATCTTGCTAATCACCTAGTTAATCAAGATTAGTAGATAATCAAGTTTTTTTTACCTCTTTTTCAAAGAGCTTCTGTACCCCAGGGGCTTGATCTCCCTCCAGGTGCTTAACAATAGGCTTCAAGCCTTTAGCCGCACATAGCCATACCCCTTGTGCTTTAGCCCATCTAAACAAAACGCCAAACCGCCCATCGCATGTTGTCAATTTTTGCTAAAAAGCCAGCGTCATTTTTTTGAAGGAAAATGGAGATCTTGTCTGAACCAAATACAATGGCTCTAATTCCTCTTGGCCCTAGGGGTTTTCAAGGGTGCTCTACAAGTTGGTGAAGACAGTTTTTGATTTCATCAAGTCTACAATGAGATCCAAGCTCTCCATCAAATCTGCAGGTGACTTTGGTAAAACAGAGATTAAGCATTCAATGTTAGGTCAAATCTTATGTTTCTTGGGTTAATCCTCTACTAGACTAATTGCTATTGATGGCTTTGAAAGGAGTTGAGCTCATTTGAACTCTAAGGCCCCAGATCTGGACTCCCCGCATACTCTGTTTTCTGCACATAAAATAGAGGATTAGTTTGCTAATCAGTGATTAATCAGTACTAGTCACTATATTTTGGTGTAGTTGAGGGTTCAAATTAACTATTGGGTATCTGATACAGATCCTTATAACTTCAGGTTACAATTCGGAGATGTTTTGTTACTCCAACCATTCAGTACAGATTTGTTACCCTTGGTTTAATGTAACTTTTGGTGAATTTATGCTGATAAATCTGTTGTAATCATCACCTAAACACCAGATTGAGTTGTAAAAGGGTAGACACTACCCTTGAATCTTGAAATTGGATTAAGAGGTAAGACCCCCTTCACATCATCATGAGCACGGCACAAGAGATAGCCAAATTTAATGGGGAGCGGTTTTATACATGCAAACCAAAACCATGTATTTGCTCATGAGGAAAAATCTGTGGAGGCTAGTTGAAGGAAGAGATGAATGCCCAGGGGTGAGTGGGGAAAATGAGTGGAAGAGAAGGAATGAGAAAGCATTATGACTTATCGCACTCAGTTTAAATGATGAAATCATTCATCACATCACAGGGATATAATGGACAAAAGATGCATGGGATGAACTCAATAAATTATTTGGCACTCAAGCAAAAAATTCAAAGATAAATCTGTTAATGCAATTCTACAAACTGGATAGGAAGGAAAGTGAACCTTTAATCACACACTTGAACAAATATAAAAGCATTAAGTAACAACTGGTAGCCATTGGCAAAAAGCTAGAAGATGATGAGGCACTAGAAATGCTTTTGAAGAGTGTGGATAAAGGTGAATATGAAAACATTGTAGCAACATTAAAGAATGTACCTGAATTGAAGCTGCATGAGATAGAAGGGGCTCTACTAGGGAAAAAGACTAGAGTCAAAGAGAAGAAATGGCTGGACTCAACAGCTGGAGAAGAAAAAGCATTCTTCACCCGAGGAGGATTCTCTCGAGGACAAGGACGAGGATGAGAAAGAGGTAGAGTAGGAGGAAGGACCTTCACTTGCCACAACTGTGGGAAGCCAGGACACATGGCAAGAGACTGCCTACACCAAACCCAGTGGAGAAGGAACGACATCGGCAAACTTCATGGAGGCTCTGGAAGTGGAGTAAGATCATCTTTTCTGAGAGAGAGAGAGAGAGAGAGAGAGAGAGAGAGAGAGAGAGAGAGAGAGAGAGAGAAACCCCACAACCCAATGTAACCTCCCCCAACAGAGAGAGAGAGAGAGAGAGAGAGAGAGAGAGAGAGAGAGAGAGAGAGAGAGAGAGAGAGAGAGAGAGAAACCCCACAACCCAATGTAACCTCCCCCAACAGAGTAAAAACGCCTCTGAGCCACCGATGTAGGCCATGTGGTAGATATATGTGTGAGCACTTTAGTCAAGGTCACGGGCACTTGTAGTAGCCTTGGACACATAGAGAGAGAGAGAGAGAGAGAGAGAGAGAGAGAGAGAGAGAGAGAGAGAGAGAGAGAGAGAGAGAGAGAGCGAGTGTGTGTCAAGGGCTATGAGTTTAGGGACTTGAGGCACTGGTCTCGCAGACTACCAAGTAAGAGGGAAACTTGGTATAGAGTCCAGGTGTGCTAGGATTATTCACTTGAGGGGAAGTGTTGAAATATACAAGTGAATAGGGTGTGTGCGAGAACAAGTCCTAGGGTGTAAAAGAGAATCTATAAATGAGAGAGAAGCTGTGAAAAGGTGAGAAGTATCTACTAGGAGGAGAGAATAAAGGGTAGCATGAGAAGATTTAGGAGGTGTGGAGATATTCTGGGAAGAGGTGGAGAGAATCAAGTAAAAGAGGTGGAGTGAATCAAGGAGAGATCAGTGGGATTAGATGCTTGGATGTAAACTCTATAAATTGAGGCATTGGCCTAATGAGAATTTGTTGGTTTTTGATTATCCATGCCTACATTAAGCTATCAATTAATTTCTATCTAATCTCTTTTCTAATGATGTTGATTCTAGCATTTGATCCACCATAGCTTATCACATGCTGCAAATTAAACATCTACCCAGTCTATATATAGACGTAGTGCTTCAATGTAATCCAATAGAGGAAGAGACATTAATGCCTTAGGACCTCACATGCTACAACATTGCTATCATTTTCAAGGGACATCACCTAGGTGGCAGAGTGTCCCATTAAGAAGGCTATGGCAACCAACCCATAGCTACTAGCACCTCTCTACACTGGTTGTGGCATTGATCACATGCACAAGGATTTTTTGTTGAGAGCCTCCTAGCCCAAAAGTTACAAGATGGAGGCCGCTCAATACTTGGAGTAGATAACAAAGGTGTAAATCACCATCCTAGAATCTCAAGAAGGGAGAAGCTCATTGTGGAAGCTTTAGCCATACACAATTGTAATATGATCAAAGAGGCAAAAGATGTGTCTACAACTATGAGCCATTATCTTATATACTTTGGCCCACTTCACACTCACTCATTATTCCCATGCCCATAAGCCTAGGCCCTAAAGCCCACATATGAACATGTCCATGAGCCCATGGCCTTCACCACATTATAAACCATCCCCACCCAAATATGTTTTATCCTTGAAACATTCTTCTACTTCATTGTTTGCTACAAGGATATCCAACGAAGACCATCAAGCCACTATATATGTGTAGGTGTACCATGTAACAAAATTGTCCCAAAAATTTTCAAGAGAACATAGCCATGCTTAAGAGCTTCAAAAATCTCATGTGATGATCCCTGAACAACTGCCTAAACATAGCACCATGTGGTATACACTCCCCATGAAGTGCATATGTCAATAGCATCCCGATTGAGCATCATATTGGCCTCATGCCTAACACTCTCTTAAGAATATATTCCACCATGCCATCCTCATTCATATGAAGTAGTCCAAGACTTGCACTTTTGGTCCACCAATATATGCCTTCAAATGAGATACATGAAACACATTATGAATCTTTGTAGTGGATGGAAGTAGTAAGTGACTCATGTGAGAGTATCCCAAATGATCCATGGCTGTAAATTACTTCCCATGACCACACACTATATCTTAAACATGCAAAACAGCCCTAAACTTGCTCTCCATGATGGCACCTCCTTTACCAACACTTCCAAATGCAAGTTTCATGATCTCCAAGTAGTATGAAGATTTCTAACAGTGATTTACAAGAATTTCCAGTAAGAAAAATCACTATTATGCCTCCTCATTTGATCCACCAAATGCACACAAGAGATAGAGACAACCATGTAACCCCCTGGGTCAAATGGAAATCCACATCATGCACTCACCAAGGTAATGTCTCTAGAATCCCCTAGGTCAAATAGCCAATGTCGAAAATCACCATCGGAGGCAAGGCTAAGCATGTATCCTCCCAAATCAAATAAAAAATGTAAAGTATCATCGTCTATGAGATGAAGATAGTCATGTGCTCTCCATCAAAATTACATTCTGCATAAAGCACATCCCAAAGTGAATGCACCAATTGCATTAACCATCACCTCGTGTTGACATCCAACAAGGACCAAAGATACACACCTCATAGCCAATATCCATAAGAGCAAAGGTATGATCATGATCATCCCATAGACTCTCTATAGGTGTCATCCTCTATGCAATGAGCGTAGAACCTGCCAATATCCCCTGCATTAGGAGAATCACCATACACATCACTGAAGTATAAAGCATCTCCAATATGTGTGTGTAAGGCATCAATGTAATGGGCATAGCTATGATCAACATAGACTAAATCCTTGCATGCATCATCATCATCACATGTGTAATCCTCCCTAGTGTCCCAGTATGATTCTCAAATTTAACATAGGCACACAACCCCTGTTCAATACTAGACTCTGATAAGGCATCCACACATAAAGCGGTCTCATAGAGCTCACAATCATGAAATCTCCAATCTGAAGTCAGAAAAGCATCATAAGTTATAAATTTAGATCACAAATGTAGTCCACGGACCACCTATCAATGCGTGACCAACACTATCCACAGTAGGTGAATCCAAGGCACGACTATCCACACCAAACAATGCATGTGTAACACTACTCGTCGATGCATGAGAATTACATATGTCCACACCATGAGCATCACACAAAGTAGATGCACAACTATCCAATCTCTCGTGAACATAGGCATCCATCTCTTCCACAAAGTCATCATACCCATGGATACATGCATCAATAGAAGGTGTAGTGCCCAAAGAAAAGCCATCCACCTCCATAACACATATGGACTCCATCATCTTATGCACATCAATATCTCTTGAAGATGACTCCAAGTAGATCCCAAGAAAAGATGAGTCATCCTAAGAAGCCCGATCCACATGTGCTTGTTGCCCACATCAATCATCAATCAATGCATCATAAAGCCAAGCATGAAGAGTCCTTGAGAAAGGTGAAGGAAGCTCATTCACACAACTATCAATGGGCTAAAATTTTTCAGCATCATAAAGCTCATTGTTGGCTCACAATGGGCCGCTACATCAACACATATGGATGTTTTCCTATGATGGATGTTT
The DNA here is from genome assembly GCF_041138505.1 of Cibotium barometz. Classification (NCBI taxonomy): domain Eukaryota; kingdom Viridiplantae; phylum Streptophyta; class Polypodiopsida; order Cyatheales; family Cibotiaceae; genus Cibotium; species Cibotium barometz. The sequence continues at coordinate 16,311,919 of NC_141052.1, read as the reverse complement.
CCATCATAGGAAAAATATATATGTATGTCGGAACACAATCGAACATGAGATAGTATCCAAAGCTTCTTGCACTGAGTGTATGGCTTCACAATCACTTTCTTTTCATAAATTTCAGAAAGTAAAAGGATACCCTCAATGAACTCACAAAGGTCCACAACATAATCATAGTCCATGCAATGACCAAAAGGTTGAGTGACTAACATCTTTTATCCTTTTTGATATCCAAATCTTTCAACATGAGATGAAGCATTCCATCCCCTATCAAGCGTGAAGTGTAGCCAAGAATGGGCGCTACCAACTCATTCATTTCTCTCTTGCTTAGCTTGACAAACTTGCCCTTGTGGTGTTTAACCCTTTGGGTAGGCATGTAGACAAGTTCCACCAACACCATGATCTCATCAAGACTAATTTCCTCATCACAATTTGTGGAATACTTTGAGATACTTGCATGAAGTATTTGTATAATGTTTGCAAACCCACTATATTTTCCTTCTCTTTGATGTCAGGGATGAAAAAGTAAAGGTACCAATATCTCTCCATATAGCTATATAGAGAGTCCTCATGTGAGAATACCATGCATTGATCTCTAAAGAAAATTTTCTCTTAGGTGGTCACAAAGTGCTACACAACATCATATGCCGAACTCGGCCAATCCCAATAATATATGTGCATTTCCTTTAGCCATCAAGATCTAGGCTCTTCCCTTGAAATGAGAAGTCACTTTTTTCACTTTGTCAAGCTTTCCAATCACCATTTCTAATTATACGAATCCAAGTAGATCCCAAGAAAGGCATGGCTCCTAATTATACGAATCCAATCCTTGAGTCCCATGCAAGTGACTCATTCACCATGCAAACAATATTTGTGTAAATGGCTCTCCTCTTTTGAACCATAGACTACCCACTTGAGTAGACACCATATACTCAAGAAAATCTTGCACTTTCATTGGTTTCAACAACCTTGTATGTACATCAAGGGAAAACCTAAATCTTTCTTTTGCATCCACAACCTTTTGACTTTGAACAATACCACCATAATGTTCTATACTCCTTATGTCTTCAAAAGCATATATTTTTTTTGTCTTGACTCTCAATTGATAAAGGCATTTGATAGGCATTTCCACCCATTGCCCTTAAAGATGAAAAGTCTCCAATTGGCCTTGCTTAAGAGAAACCTCGTCCTTGTATACCATACATGCTTGAAGAAGGTTGTTTAGTATAAACATTTATTCTTACTTACATAGCATAAATTTTCTCTTCATTACTATCCTCATCAATTAAGTCCATAAGATCACCCTTAAGAGTGTTGAACTGATATTCAACTCCACTTTCTTGGTTCCAATCACCATTTCTATGAGTGACCTCATAGGAAGAATCATAACCACCTTCAACTTCACTTTTTATGGATCCAATCATTAGAATCATAACCACCTTGATTGAGATGATATTCAACTTCACTTTTATGGATCCAACCATCATTGCTATGAGTAGTTAAATGAGGTTAATTTTAATGGGATATGAATGCATGAACATGAAGAAATGAGAGCTATGGTGGATGAAAGATGGAGGAAGACATAATTAGAGTATAGAATTGACACTAATGAAGATAAACAAGATATGGATTAGGACTAATCACATACTCACATTTTTGCATTAAGAAAATGAGTTTGATACATCTATTTATGGCTCTCATAAAGCTCTTATTATCCACATGCTCCATGCACCCTTGTGCTATCCAGGTGTTCATAAATGCCCACATGCCTTGTGCACTTTCCATGTGCCTATTTTTTAACCAGTGACCACCTTTTACATTCATCCATTCACATCATCTACTAACCTTAGCCTTCATCCATTCTAATTTCATGGTATCCTAAGCTCCATCTCCCTTGCTTCCACATACATGTGCCCCATACATGACATGATGGGCACCATATTTCAACACCACCCCTTGTGCCCAAATGGGTCTCATCCCAAGAAGGTAACGTGACATGCATAAAAATGACATTCCCCCCCCTTAATGGAGACACATACATAATACATCAGTTAGCCTACATAATCGATAGCTAGAGGTGATTACATCAAAATGACATGACATTATCATCACATTCACATGTATGGACACATCTTCACCAAGGGTTTTATGTTGACATCAGCATATGACATGAATCACCGTCACACCTAGAAAAGGTGTTCTTGTTGTGGAGCATCATCATGAGTTTCTTCCACCATCAAGTTTCTTTGTTGCTTCTCCTTTAACCCCAACAATTCTTCTCAAGGTGGCCTACCTTGCCACATGCATCACATACAATCTTGGGCTTGTTTCAATGATGACATTGTGCCATTACATGCCCCAAGCTTCCATAATGGTTACATTTGATATTGGATTTGTTTAAGAACGTAATCTCCCTACTATTTTTGTTGAGATTTGTTGTGGACCTTTTAGGTTCTTATCTTCTTCAAAAAAATAGGATTCAACACTTTTAAGAGTAAGGTTTGGAAGGTTACTAAGAGTAAGGTTTGGAAGGTTACTAAGAGTTGTTACCACCGGCAAAAACTCTTGAGGCACGCTCTTAATTAAGACCGCAATTGTATCTTTCTCACCATAGGTGCCTTGATACCTACAAGTTGCATCATAATTCTGTTCATCTTACCTACATGTTCACAAATGAGTCCTTGAACTCCATATCAATCCCATAGAACTATATTTTTAAATTTATTTCTAAATGTTTTTCCCTTGCTCCAAATACCTTCTTTAGCTCATCCTAGGCTTCCTCCTTGTTGTGCTGATATGATGAATAATGTTATCCCCAAGACGTAACCCAATGATGGCCATGGCTTTTCTATCCTTTTTATCCATACTTTGACTTCATGATCACTTTCTTCATCAAGATCAACTCCATTTACTACACCCTAAAGTTCCTTTTGCATGAGTAGATAATGACTTTTGTTTGGCATGTATGGAATACTTCACCACTAAATTTATCCACTAGGGTTTGAGTAGCCATGACTCAATGAGGAAGGTCTTACCAAGATTTTAATCGAATCTCAACAGTGTCATACTCTTACAATGATTTGAATAAATTTTTCTCAGATTTGAATACTAAACAAGATTAAAATCCCTAATTACTCACATTAATCTCAAGGAAAAAATCAGGTAGCTTTGAGTGATCAATTGGAATAAATGTACTCTCATTTATCTAACAAGCTTTGTGGGAGTCAAGTAGAAATGGGTGAAAATGATCTTGAGCTATAGAAACTTGGATTAATGAGCCTTTAATTAAGGATTAGAGAAATTATAAAAAAAAGCTTAATGAAAGTGAAGATACAGTCTCGGATCTCGTGATTTGCTCCTCCATTTCAAGTTTTGATGCTTTCTTTGGATTCTCAACATCTAAAGACCTTGGGGCCTAACTCCTTTCACGTTGATTTGGCGCATGAGGGGGCAAATTTTGGTTTTCCCCCAAAACGAAGGCATTGATTGCTCTCTTGCGTAATTCCTCCTAGGTTTCTTCAATTCCTACAGGTCACGTGTGTACCCTCCCTAGAGTGATGAACACTCTCGTAGGAGTTTGTGAGCAATGACCTAGTGTATGAGCAATTCCAAGATCTCAACTAGCTGGCTGTTTTCAACCAAGTGAAATGAAGAGATAATGTTGCTAAAAACCTATGAGATTAGTACTAATAATGGTGTTAATTTTTGCTAATGGGGTTAGTGTTAGGAGTAAACATGAGATGACTTGGCTTTGATACCAAGTTAAATGAGGTGGATTTGAATAGGATATGAATGCATGAACATGAAGAAATGAGAGCTATGGTGGATGAAAGGTGGAGGAAGACATAATTAGAGTATAGAATTAACACTAATGAAGATAAACAAGATATGGATTAGGGCTATTCACATACTCATGCTTTTGCATTAAGAAAATGAGTTTGATACATCCATTTATAGCTCTCATCCACATGCTCCATGCACCATTGTGCTATCCATGTGTTCATAAATTCCCACATGCCTTGTGCACCCTTGCACTTTCCATGTGCCTACTTTTTGACCATTGACCACATTTTACATTCGTCCATTCACATCCTCTACTAACCTTAGCCCTCATCCATTCTAATTTCATGACATCCTAAGCTCCATTTCCTTTGCTTCCACGTATATGTGCCCCATACATGACATGATGGGCACCATATTTCAACATGAGTGCCCTCATAGGAAGAATCATAGCCAACTTGATTCTTGGTCATAGGCATAAACATCTTCCATACCTTCCAAATGCCCTTGAAGATCATACTCATAGTCTTCATCACATTGATCATTATCCATGCATGTTGGATCTTCATAATCATCACTATTCTCATCAGAAGAAGTATCCTCTTTAATGCAATCTTCCTCATCCATGGTACAACTTCCATTGCAAGTACTATCATTAGTATTATAACCATCTTCATTCCAAGAATAGATTTCATCATCCTCATTATCATAGTCACCCATGACTCCCGAATAGTGTACAAGCTTTTCGTAAAGATTATGTGATGAGGATTGAAGCCCAATGATTACTTTCCATATAGCTCTAAACCCTGCTCTATGTGGTCAAAAACTGCCAAAACATTAAATAGACCGTATTTTCCTCAAACGGACTCAAGATTTGATGAGCTTTAGTTTGCCACATCTACACTGGAGAGAGGAACGCATGTGCCACCCTGGATCCCACTTTGGATGTGCGCTATACCTCTTTGTTTTGAGGTTTTTGAAGTACTACTGTGAAAAAGAAAAATTGGATATAAAATGACCAAAACTAGCTTGATTTTAATGGTATTTAGCTTTTTGGGATTGTCTTGGCAAGTACTGCCACCCCCCCAAAAGGTTTAACCAAAGGTAAAGTAAAAGTCAACTCTATTTCAACTTTTGCTAAAAAGTCAACTATGCCACTTTGACCTAACAAACAATACCGAAATCGAAAGGTTAAAGGATTTTTTGTTGAAAGGTCTGATGGAGTACTAAGAGGATGTGTAAAGATACTTGCAGCAAAATCTAAGGTTTATGACTGAATTAGTGTTTTATAATTTTTGATAAACCCTAATTTGATCCCAAATAATGTCAGAATCAAGAGCTTAAAAGCTTGATGCAGAGTCCTTATGGAGCACTACAAGAGAATATAAAGCCCTAGACAATGCCTAGGGTTTAGGTTGCAGGTATGTGGAAAAATATTAGAAATTTTATTAGTATTTTGTTTTCTTTTGGAACCGAATCTCAATGTATGCAAACAAAGCCATGATCCCATCAAACACTTCTTGTCATTTCCATTAAAAGGCATTGAAAATGCATCAATAAGTATCCATATCCATCCAATTAGTGTCCCCAATATGGATCCAAAAGCATATCACTTAGCCTCTTCCAAGGCATTCTCTTTCTAATGTGTTAAAACTTTTCCCAATGAGAATACATCAATCGTCACAATTGGAAGTCGGTGAAGTAAATTTGGTGAAGCATGTCGAAGCTTGCCAATCTCCCAACCAAGATCTTCCAACCCACTTACTCAAGTTTAAAATCCAAGAGCAAGGATTTGGGCCATGTCTTTCCCACCAAGTACCTAATCCTCCACCTTCCTACTTTCCCATAGGGCAATCACGGCAAGGCGGATTCAATCCATGCTCCTCTTAACCTCTCCTCCAAATTCCAAGGTACCCTTTCACACATTCTAGCTAGATTTTAAATTCAAAGGTGTTTACAAATGTGTGTGAGAGCTAATGATTCAAAGGTGTTTACAAATGTGTGTGAGAGCTAATGATTCAATGCCAATGAGAAGATTAACTTTAATCCAAGGCACTTATAGATGTATGCCGTATAACTTAACCAATACAAGAGTTTTATGTTAATGATGAGGCTCAATGGTCATGCAACTTCTTCTTGCTTGAACTCTTCTACAACACTTTTTGATGTCTTCAATGTTTTAATCAAATCTCAATGCACATATGCAATAAGCTTGCTATGCATGAATGCATGAAGAAATCCCAAAGATGAAGATCACTTAGTCTCAATGAGAAAAAAACTTGATGTTTGATATTCCTAAAGCTAAAAGCTATGTAAAGTATGATCAATGAAGTCAATGTGAATGTGATTATGCATTTGAAACCAAGAAACCCCCAAATGGAACCCTAATTTGGTTGGATTTTCCCTAAAATCCCCTTTTAACTAAGAAACCCTAATTTCTCCTGCCATGAATGCATGGATGATCAAAGGAAAGGCTAATGAACATGATTAAGACCCTGGATCCCCAAAAAGTAGAGAGAAAACCCTAGTTTCTCAAGAAATTCAAAAAATGCAAGAAAGGAAAAATTTTCATGAAATCTCATGCTTTAGCAAACAATCAATCATATGTATGTACGTGTGCATAAAGTCTCTTGTGGTACTTGAGAAAATTCTCCATAACCCATGGTGGAGAATGACATTGTTTCCATTCTCCCCATGAGGTTATGGAGAATGGGAATAGCGTTGTTCTCCTCTTTGGGATATGGATAATGGCACTAGTACCACTCTCCATAACCCCATGGTGGAGACCGGCACTAGTCCCATTATCACCATGGGTTTTGGAGAATGGCACTAGTGCCATTCTCCTTTAAGTTGGGTTGGGAAGAATGGTGTTGAGATATGTGGTGCCAAAGAGCACAAGAGAAGAGGTAGGGAGTGAGTCACATGAACAACAAAAGAAGCATGCACATTAGAAAAAGGAATAGAATAAGGGTCTAATATCAAAGGTTGATTTGTATGGTCACTTGTAAAAGCTAAAGTTGATGGTCAAAAGGTGACACATGGAAAGCACAAGGTTGCACATGTAGTGTGAGCATTAATGAACACATGGTTGGCACTAGGGTGCACAAAAAGGATGGATTGGAGCCCTTCCCAAGGCTATAAATATGGGTGTATGGATCTTGATTATTACAAGAGATTATGTGACATTTTGTGAGCATACCGTTTTGTTAACATCTTGTTTACTTTTTTAATCACCTTATTATAATCCTTAATCATGTCTTTGATCACTTGCTTTGAGCCACCATAGCCATGCCTAGATCCATGATTTATAACATGGTATCAAAGCCATGGTGGTGCATAGGCTATGGCTAGGAGAATAAGGCTAGGAAATCTTATCATTAACTTCTTAATTAGCATGTGATTAGAGTCTCCATTTCATTAGCTTTCTTCTTGTATTTAGAAAGAAAGGAAGAGAACTTCTTTGGATAGCACAACAAAGGAGGCTAAAGAAAAGAGAAGATCAACACATTTACAACATCCAAGCCTCAACAGCTTCACCAACTTCCCCATTGTACAACTGCTAATAGCAAATCTTGTAAGAGAGAGAAAAAAGAGGACTTTTTGCACAATCGGTGACAAGAATTTTTGGCCCTTCTGTTGTGTTGGCTCCATTATCTGCAGAGCGGACTAGGCGCAGCAAGGAGATTCAGCCAATGGAGACACTGGGCGATACAACATAGCAAGGTTAGAGGGACTGCTGGGCAACACATAAGTTTTGGGCCATTGGGCGCACTAGGCAGCACAAAGCTGGCAAAGGCACCAGATCAGGGCCCAAAAGCAAGGAGAATAGAATGAGCTTCAGCACAGCAGACACAGAGCAATGAGCAGCAGTGCAAGAGCGATCAGCAGCAGTAGCACCGTTGTAGCACAAAACACTGAGGGCAAGAAGAGTCGCTTGTCGAAGAGTAGCCTAGCATTATGAATGCTATCTACACAGCTAGAAAACAAATCAAGCGGCAGGATGACCGCGGCACTTAGAGCAGCAGCAACATGCAACACGCAGCACTATTAGTATAAGCCAATGAACAATAGAGTAGCAATAGCATCATGAGCATCAATAGTAGAGTGGAGAGAAGAAGTGCGGCCGCCATTTGTACCAGGAGAGAAGTTGCCACCATCGCCATCACCAGAGGCTGACTACAAAAGATAACGCTTTTTTGTGGTGGTGAAACCCTAAGGATAGAAAACTATAATCTTTTTTTTTTGTGTAAAAAGGTCTTAAGCAAGGGGTTGTTCACATGGGGAGTAAAAGGAAGTGCGTTATTCAAATCAAATTAGGCTTTCACAAAGCATCTTTCTTCGAAATCAGAAATCAACAATATTATCATATCGGGCAATCGCTAAGAGCTGCACTGACATGGATTACAACAACACCACAACAAATTATTCATTCAACCATTGTAATTTTTTGCTGCCAAATGAACACGCAAAAATTTCCTCACTACCCAAGCCAACATTGTAAAGGCCACCAAATGAGTAGGCCAAAAAATCATTTGAAGTGTTGTAACACTTGACCACCTGAGAGTAGCCAAAGATGCACCAAGGGGGGGGAGCGAAAAATAAACCACTTCCAAGTAACCTCTGAGCACTAGAGAGTGTCCAAGCCAAACAAAAGCCTCTCAGTCGCCCAGCCAAGTTAGAATTAAGGGGGGGGGGAAATGAAATTTCTAAACCTCACATCCAAACACCTTGAGTAGCCCAAAGATTTGACACCAAGGGGGGGTGTTAAGATATATAGTGCCAAAGAGCACAAGAGAAGAGGTAGGGTGTGAGTCACATGAACAAGAGAAGAAGCATGCACATTAGAAAAAGGAATAGACTAAGGGTCTAATATCAAAGGTTGATTTGTATGGTCACTTGTAAAAGGTAAAGTCAATGGTCAAAAGGTGACACATGGAAAGCACAAGGTTGCACATGTAGTGTGAGCATTAATGAACACATGATTGGCATTAGGGTGCACAAAAAGGATGGATTGGAGCCCTTCCCAAGGCTATAAAAATTGTTGAGATATTGAGCTCATCTAGTGAGGTGGTGGACACTGATGACCCGCCTAGGGGATAGGCCCCACACTTACACCACTGGCATGGTTGGTGAGATCTTGAGTGATATGCAGCCAGTGGGATGACAGGCTGTGTGAGCCATTCTAGAGATTGGCATAGTTATAGCGCTAGCTCATTTAGTTGGGTTCACACTATAGAGAACCCTTGTATGTATTGGTTGAGTACCTTTCATATTATGTATACTCTTATCTTGTATATGGTGTGTTGAGTGTTGAGTGAAGAAGATTTTCAGCCTCTCACCTTGTGTGTTCTCTATTAGGGTTTTGTGAGTGTGTGTGTGCTTGCAAGAGCTCAAGCTCTCTTCCCCCCTGCATCTTTTCATGGTATCAGAGCCTAGTTCATGCTAAGGACTGAGCTACAAGCAAGAGAACCACAGGAAGCGGTACGAGGGTAAGAGCTTCAACTACTCTTCCCTATTTGTGTTGGTGACTACACTCTTGTCGGGAGCTCTACGGGAGGCACCGGCAAACGATCTCTGATTGAGGAGCTTTCTTCGCGGGAGTAAAGCTATAGGGCAACTATACTATCCTATCAGACAGCGTTTTCTAGGCCAAAAACGCGTTTCGAGCACTGCAGGGATAAGTCATCGATTCTCTGCAGAACTCTGTTTTAAGAACTGCAGGAAGACAGATTGGCTGTGCAGACACTGTGGGTGCTGCAAAGAGATCAACAGTTGCCATTGGGTGTATGTATGCATATTGAGGTCACTGGTTTGTGACATTTGAGTCTACTATAGTACCGCTGCAGAAAATACAACAGTTTGTGCAGGAAAAACCAAAGTGCTGTTTCTAGTAAATTTGTGTATCTGGCAAGATGTCAAATAATGGCATAACCCAGATTGTTGCTGAGAAGCTTGACAAGAACAACTTCCATGCTTGGAGGTTTAGGTTGACGAATTTCCTGATGGGAAAGGGCTATTGGGACTACATAGAAGGTGAACATGAAGAGGCACCGGAGATAGCGGATATCAATCCGAATGCTGTAGATGTGAAAGAGTTCAAGGATTGGAACCAAGGAGCCAGAAAGGTTATGTATTGGCTCTCTATCAGTATACAGGACACCATGATTGGGCACATTCAGGATGATGCCAAGTCTCCCAAGGAGGCGTGGGACACCTTGGTAAAGCCCTATAAAACAAATACCAAGGCACGTAAGATACAGTTGAAGAATGAACTTCATATTGTGGAGAAAAGAGCATGTCTGTGAATGACTATGCGTTGAAGATAAAGGGTATTGTGGAATCCCTTGCATCTATTGGTGTGTCAGTAGTAGATGATGATGATAAGGTGGAAGTCTGTCTACGTGGTCTTGGGCCACAATACAAGGCGTTCAAGACGTCTATTCAGACTCGGGAAAACATTCCCAATTTTATAGATTTGGTGTCTATGCCGATTATAGAAGAGAAGAGCTTGGGTGAAGACCAACAGTCTTCACAAAACAAAAACAGTTCGGAGCAACAGGCCTTCTACACAAGTTCAGGAAGAGGACGAGGTAGAGGAGGCCATGGATGCGGCCAAGGAGGTGGCCAAACAGGTAATCAGAATTATGGCCAGTATAGCAACAACAACAACAGTCCCAAAATTCACAACAACAACAACAACAACACGTAGGTGAAAAAGGCCAATTCAGAGGCAGGGGGAGTCAAAGAGGTCGTGGAAATTGGCAAAGGCAGTATAATGATGCATGTTTATTGTGGTAAGCCTAGACATGTGCAGGCAGAATGTTATAAGAAGCAGGCTGACATGCAAAATGTGAAATTGCAGCAGAACAACTATGCATCCTCCAGCAGAAACAATGAGGATAATGAAAGGTTGTTTGTTATGCAGCATGTCGTGAATGCCATGTCTGAAAATGTAGAAGCAGCGCATAAAGATGATGTATGGTACGTTGATTCAGGTGCTTCGAACCACATGACAAGTCATGGGGAGTGGTTCAAGGAGATGAAAAACCTGGAAAGACCAGGTTTTGTGGAAACAGGGGGGATGACACTACTCATCCAATTGCCCATGTTGGAGATGTGCCATTGTCTATGCAGGATGGCAAAGTGAAGTACCTTGCAGATGTACTTCATGTACCAAACATAACAAAGAATCTGGTTTCAGTTGGCCAGATGATTGAGCAGGGTTTGCAGGTTTGATTTAACCCTGATGGTTGTTATGTTGAAGACTTTAAAGATAGGTGCAAGTTGGTTGCAAAAGGCAACAGAGTGGGCAGAATGTTTACGTTGAATGTAAACATGCATGAAGTGAGTGCTACGATGTTTGCAAATGGTTCAGGAATTGTTACAGACACAGATATTTGGCATAAAAGAATTGGACATGTGAATGTGCAGAGAATGAAGTCTATGCAGACTAAAGGAATTGTGATAGGACTGCCAAAATTTAAAGTGGAAGGTATGCAGAGAATATGTGAAGCATGCCAATTTGGAAAGCAAACAAAGCATGTATTTCCATGTAACAGATATGTGAGCAGAAATGCACTAGATGTTGTGCATTCAGATGTATGGGGTCCTACGAAAACCATTTCTATGGGAGGCTGCAAGTACTATGTGACATTTATTGATGACCATACAAGGAAAGTGTGGGTATACTTCATGAAGGAGAAGAGTGAGGTGTTCACTCACTTTCAGAATTTCAGAGTTAGGTTGAAAAGCAAACAGGGAAATGTGTAAAGTGCCTAAGGTCAGATGGAGGGGGAGAGTACTTCTTCAATGAGTTCTCTGAATTTTTAAAGAAGAATAGTATTCGGAGACAGTTTACATGCAGATACACTCCGCAGCAAAATGGAGTTGCTGAGCAGAAAAACAAGCACATTGCTGAGATTGCGCGAGCATTGATGGAAGAGAAGAATATGCCGCATAGCTATTGGGCTGAGGCTGTTTCTACAGCAGTTTACATCATGAACAGGACTCCAACTGCAGCCATACATGATGTAGCTCCAGAGGAGAGGTTTACTGGCAGAAAACCTGATTTGTCTCATCTGAAAGTCTTTGGATGCATTGCATATGTGCATGTGCCAGATGAGCTGAGAACTAAGCTGGATCCAAAAGCTGAAAAATGTGTGTTTATTGGATATTCCCTTGAGCAAAAGGGATACAGGTGTTATAATCCTGCTACACGTGAGTTGAGGGTAAGCAGGGATGTTGTTTTTGATGAGATGAGCACTTGGTATGCTGCTGAAAAAGAAGCTACTGGGGTTGATGTGAGTGCAAGTGTGGTTGCACAGAATGCAAGTCAGCAATCACAGTCTTTGGGTGGACCAGGAGAGTCCTCTTCTAGTGGGTCTGTTTTGATAGACCATGGAGTGGTAGGCTGCATCATAATACCAGTCCTGCAAATGTGATTAGTACATCGCATAAAGGAAAAGAGAAAGTGGTTGAGCCCCTTGGTATGCCTCTGACATTTCTGCAGGGCATTCTCATGTTGATGGAGAGTCTAGTGGCTCAGAGATGAGCCTTGATGAGGAGCTTGGGATCCCAGCTATGAGAATACCTAGTGTAAAGAAGGCTATGGAAGCCATGAATGCAAAGCTGCAAAGATCTGGGAGAGTGAAAAACCCTATGCAGAGGTTTACATATGATGGTTATGTGGCACATCACTATGCATATATGGCAAAGGTTGTGCAAGTTGTAGAGCCCACTTGCATTATGAAGCTGTTGGAAATGTGTGTTGGGAGAAAGCTATGGATGAGGAGATGGATGCACTATATGGAAATGAGACTTGGGATTTAGTGCAATTTCCTAAAGGCAAGAAAGCCATTGGATGCAAGTGGGTGTACAAAGTAAAACATAACAGTGATGGAAGCATAAACAGGTATAAGCTAGGTTGGTAGCCAAAGGATATGCGCAGACATATGGCATTGATTATGAGGAAACTTTCGCCCAGTTGCCAAGATGGCAACAATGAGAGTTGTGATAGCAGTGGCTGCGTCAAAGTAGTGGTCTTTACATCAGGTGGATGTAAAGAATGCATTCTTGCTTGGGGATTTGCAAGAAGAGGTGTATATATTGTAGCCACCTAGTTATCAGGATGTGAGTCACCCCCCGAGCATGTTTGCAGGTTGAAGAAAGCCTTGTATGGCTTAAAACAAGCACCAAGAGCATGGTCTGACAAGATTTCTGAATATCTTGTCACTATTGGCTTTCATGTAGCCAATGCAGATTTCTCGCTGTATGTGAGACATGGTGATAGAGGGGTTGTGCTTGTTGTCATCTATGTAGATGACTTGATCATTACGGGGGACCATGATGCAGAGATCTTTGATGTAAAGATCTTGCTTAGACAGAAGTTTGAGATGAAGGATCTGGGGGAGCTCAGATATTTCTTGGGCATTGAGGTGATTAGGTCACCACATGGTATTGGATTACTGCAGAGACAGTATGGCTTGGACATGTTGTCCAAGTATGGTATGACAGGCCGTAAGCCTATCTCAGTGCCATTGGATTAGAATGGCAAGTTGAGTGCAGATTCAGGAGAGATTTTGGAGGATCCTACTATGTATAGGCACATAGTAGGAAGCTTGATCTATATGACGATCACCAGACCAGATTTGAGCTATGCTATCGGGTTGGTGAGTCAGTTTATGCAGGTTCCACGGAAACTGCATATGGATGCATTGAGACGCATACTGAGGTATGTGAGGTCTACTTTGCATTGTGGACTATTCTATGAGACTGGGACAGAGATATGTGTACATGGGTACACAGATGCTGATTGGGCTGGTAGTATCTCAGATAGGAGATCTACTAGTGGATTCATGTTTTCTTTGGGAGTGCTGCTGTGACTTGCCTACGGTTGCTCTATCCAGTACAGAGGCCGAGTACAGAGGAGCTGCTATGGCAGCTCCTCTGTACTCGGCAGCATGTGAGGTAGCTTGGTTGAGAAAGCTACTTGCAGATTTGGATCTACCAGTGGATAGACAAGTTATCATTTTCTGTGACAACATTAGCAGTATATAGTTGGCCACAGGAACCCAGTTTTTCATGCTCATACGAAGCATATAGAGGTCCATTACCATTTTGTCAGAGAGAAGGTCTTGGCAGGAGACCTTGACCTTGTTTATGTCAGCACACAGGATCAGGTAGCTGACATCTTCACCAAAGCATTGGGTACAGAGAAGCTTCGCAGATTCAGGGCTTCGCTTGGTGTACATGAGATGGAGTTGAGCTCGAGGGGGAGTGTTGAGATATCGAGCTCATCTAGTGAGGCGGTGGACACTGATGACCCGCTTGGGGGATAGGCCCCACACTTACACCACTGGCATGGTTGGTGAGATCTTGAGTGATATGCGGCTAGTAGGATGATAGGCTGTGTGACAGCCATTCTAGAGACTGGCATAGTTATAGCGCCAGCTCATTTAGTTGGGTTCACACTATAGAGAACCCTTGTATGTATTGGTTGAGTACCTTTCATATTATGTGTACTCTTATCTTATATATGGTGTGTTGAGTGTTGAGTGAAGAAAAAGAAGATTTTCAGCCTCTCACCTTGTGTGTTCTCTATTAGGGTTTTGTAAGTGTGTGTGTGCTTATTGCAAGAGCTCAAGCTCTCTTCCCCCCTGCATTGTTTCATAAACATGGGTGTATGGATCTTGATTATTGCAAGAGATTATGTGACATTTTGTGAGCATACCATTTTGTAAACATCTTGTTTACTTTTTTAATCACCTTATTATTATCCTTAATTATGTCTTCGATCACTTTCTTTGAGCCACCATAGCCATGCTTAGATCCATGCCTAGATCCATGATGTATAAATGGGAGAAATGTACATATAATGGTGTATGGTGAATCATAGGTGGAGAAGAGACATGTGTGCAGCCAAGTAAAAAGGTGTAGGTGTGCTAATGAAAATAGAAGGCACATGGGAAATCTAAAGAACGGAGTGGTGATGTGTTCTAGAAGAATCAAATGTGGCGACAGTTCATGAAGTACACAAATTTGGGAGTTTTCAAGGCAACAGTTGGGAGAGGTGGCTAAGAGAGACCATAAGAGATCAGTGTAGAGCTGTGAGACTGCATTTGAGTGTGTCTCTAGTAGGTATGTTTTCTTGACTACTACAGGTTGCAGGCTAGAGGACTTGCAGAATTTCAAAGATTGCAAAGAAGAGGACAGTGCGCAGAGTGAGATTTTGGTTGGAACAGAGCAGAGGAATAGTTGGAGACTAGATTCTGCTAGGTGGTGTACCCCCTTGGACTTTTGAGAATCTCCTATGTTAGAGACTTGACCCAATTTAGTTCTACCTCAACTGTAGCTATTGACTTCTGTGGAATTTGTAGTCGTGGATGAAGGTGAAGCTTTGAAGAGCTTCCTGTCTAGGTCTAACAGTGGAGGACCCTGAAAGTTTTCTTCTATTTTCTTGGAGCCTCAAGTCTCGGGAATGTTGAGACTATTTTTGTTCAATGAAGAATATAGTGCATGGAGCTTGACTTCTTTGTGATTTGATGAGTTTCTTTGCCATGGTGCATTGCTTGATTTTTTTTTTTGAGATTATGGAGGAGGAACTCCTGTGAGTGCAAGTCCATAGTCAGTTGTGTCAGAACTGAGTCAGTCACCTTCAATTTTGAGAGGCTAGAGTCAGATTGAGTCAGTTGAATGTTAGATCTTGTTACTTGTGTGTGCAGAGGTTGAGAATAAGCCTATCTTGGTCGAGAGGAACCTTTTTGAGATATGGTGTGACAATCAGAGCTGTTAGCACAGCAGTCAGATGTGCTAGGGATTGAAAGATGGTTCAGAGTCAACTGAGTGTTAGTTGAAGTCAGTTAAGTGTCTAAAGTGTTGAATCCTAGGTAGATTTGAGTGTTTTGAGGGCTTGAGAGTGTCAGAGGGGGCACAAAAAACTGGTGGTGGTCTGACCCATTTGAGTCGGCTGGGTGGTCAAGCACAATAAGATTTGAGTCAAAATGGGGTCAGTTGTAGTAGCAGTCAGTTGGCGAGTCCTGAATTTGAAGTAACCCGAATGCTAGGTAGGGTTAAACGACACGTGAGTGAGAGTTTCTTGAGTTGAATATGCTGAATCAGCTTATTATGTTTCTGTCAACCGATGGGTTTGTCTCAGCAAGACAGTCATGTAAGTGTCAGCAGAGGATGGCTGATTGGTTTAGAGAGGTTTTGAAGAAAATTTTTTAGGTGAGTTGGCGTTGAAGTACATTCTAGGAGCCTAGAGGATATGTTTCTAACTGGGGACAAGTGGAGGATTTCAGAGGCAGATTTCAGTCACTTTTACATCAATTGGGAGCTGGTTTGGTCAGCTACATGTCATAACTGGGGTCAATCGAGGCTTATAGGTGAATGATCAGTGCTTTTGGAGGTCGGTGTGCTGACCTGGGAGGACAACTAGAGGAGGCATCTAGGGAGGTTGGGAGGGTGTTGAAGTGTGGAGTCAGCTACTAAAGGGCTAAGGAGAAGAGCCAAGTTGATTGGTGCCCTTGGAGCAAGGATTTCAGTGTCCCCCCAGTTCTGATCACATTGTGTATTCTTCTTGTGTGTCTATCGCGGTGGTGTAGTAGAGGCCATCACCCAGCCACCACACAATGTTTCAAGCCGAGACATTTTGAGCCTTAGGCTAAATTCTCACCAATGGGCACTATGTGTGAATGCACCATGAGGGAAGTTCAAGAGGTCTTAGGGCAAGGTATCAGAAGGGGTAGTGCTTGGAAAACACTCCTCTACCTTTGGATAGCTAAGAGTAAGCCAAAAAATTCAAAACTATGTCGAAAAGAAATCTCCAAGTCACCCATCTTGATAGTGTTCACTTACCTTTATAGTTTCTAAAAATTCTTCTACCCAAAGTTCTCCATAGCTTTTAGAGAAAATGTAGCGGATGTACCCCTTTTTCTCTCACAATGGGATTGTGGAGAGGAATTTATTTAAGGGGGTGTGTAGGGGATTTATAGTTTGTCTCTCCAAAAGTCTCTCTAAGGTTTTTGTTAGATATCAATGCTCCACCCTTAGGTAATTATACAGGTACCAACTAGCTCTATCTTGTAGCCCCTCATATGAGGAGAAGGCATTTAAGAGTAACTCGGTTGCCTAGTAAGTCACGGCTTAAACACTGGCAAGTGTGGCCAAATAACAAGAGACGATTCTAGAGAAAGTTGGCACATGGCTAGCTAGGCTACATGCATGTGCGTGGTGAGTTATGTCTACTCACATTGGAGAGTTATAAAAAGAGGCACTGTTGTGGCACCCAGTTGCACCAATAATGGTATCCCACCTGAGAGGGCAGCTATTAGCCAAAGGGGTGCAAGGGATGGCACATCTCCTGGGGGGTGAGGCATTATAGTAAAACCTGTGTAGTTTCTGCCACCCAACCATTTTAGCAATCGGTGGTTAATTTTATGACTGCGTGCTATAAAAAGAATGCACAAAGTTTCCTTTTTTCATGTTTTCCCTTTTTCTATAGACCTCAAGTCTAGATAACTAATTTTAGAAAAAAAACCCTACCTATCCTTAAAAGAAATGAAAGAACTCTCTCTCTCTCTCTCTCTCTCTCTCTCTCTCTCTCTCTCTCTCTCTCTCTCTCTCTCTCTCTCTCTCTCTCTCTCTCTCTCTCTCTCTGCACCCTATGTCTCAACCGCCTCCTCCTCGACTGCTACCTCCTTCCTCATCTCCTACCTTGCCTGCCTCCTCCTCCCTCACCTCATGATTTGCTTTGTATTTTTGTTGGTTTGTGAAGTTTACTCATAAAATGAGAGGTTAGTTCTACTTTGACTTCATTTTTTATGTCACCATTGGGGTTGAGTTATTCTAGTACGGTAAATGAGAGAATGGGACTAGTGCTATTCTCCTTTAACTGATATAGAAGAATAGCACTGTTGTCATTCTCTATAACTCTAGTGCCGTTCTCCAAAACTCCATAGTCCCCATGAAAAAAGGTCCCCAACCCAAAGGGGAGAATGCACTAGTGCCATTCTCTACCATGGATTATGGAGAATGGTAATAGTGCCATTTTCCCCCGTAAGGTCATGGAAATTGACGCTAATGCCATTCTCCACCATGGGGTTATGGAGAATGACACTAGTACCATTCTTCCCTATGAGTAATGGAGAATGGTACTAGTGCCATTCTCTACCATTACCAAATGGCACTAGTCCCATTTTCCATTACCAAGAAAGGAACTAGTCCCATTCTCCATTACCAAGAAAGGAACTAGTCCCATTCTCCATAACTCCAAGAAAAGCATAGTGGAGGGAGAATGGCAATAGTGCCATTCTCTAAGAAAAGCATAGTAGGGGGAGAATGGCACTAATGCCATTCTACAAGAAAGGCATAGGGGGTCACTGGGAATAGGACAAGGGATCATTAGGAAGAATGGCACTAGTTCTCCATAATTCCATTGGGCTACCCCATTACGTTATGGATAGTGCCATTCTCTATAACCTAAAGGAGAGGAGAATGGTAGTAGTGCCATTCTCTATAACCTAAAGGAGAGGAGAATGGTAGTAGTGCCATTCTACACCATGGGTTATGGAAAATGGCACTAGTGGCATTCTCTCCTAGAGGGTTATAGAGAATGGCACTAGTGCCGTTCTCCACCATAGGTTATGGAGAATGGCATTAGTGGTATTCACTACTAGAGGGTTACAGAGAATGGCACTAGTACCATTCTCCTCATTAGTACCATTCTCCCATTTGGGTAGGGGAGAATGGCACTACTACCACTCTCCAAAATCCCAATGAGGAGAATGGCATCCACTTTGGTTATGGAGAATGGTAGTAGTACCATTGTCTATAGGGCTATGGAGAATATTATTAGTGCAATTCTCTACTTTGTTGGGGATAATAACAATATTGCCTTTCTAAATGGAAGTAGTGTTGTTCTCCCCATGGGGTTATAAAGAATGTCATTGGTGCCATTCTCCCCCATGGGGTTATGTAGCATATGGGGTTAGAGTGAGAATCATGAGTTTTTCTCAAATCATTTGTTAATTTTATCTTTTATATTGTAATTGGGACCTTATAAATGTTCATTTTGTGAGGTTATATTTTTTGTGAATATTATTTGTAGATATGATATGAAGGAAAAGACAAAGGTCATAGATGTGTCATATGTGGATGGGGCTACATATGCAAAGGAATGGTACCTAGATTTTTATAATAAAGATCTCTAAAAGCTCCATCATATACACTTGTTCATGAATATCCATGAATCAGAGTTTGATGATGTGGGAAAAGTTTCAATACTAGAGCAAGCTATTGTTATGGGCAAGGAAAATGTATCTTTCCTCCTAAATGTTTAAGCATTAGCAGCATAGTAGAGGTAGTGTAGTTTACCAGCTAAATCTCACATGTTCCGAACATGCAAGAATGAGATCCATAGGAGATAATACTATGATAACAAGGGGGTTGGAAGTTTGAGCATGATAACGTCCATAACTACAGCAATTCAAAGATTTCGGGTGCTTTTCATATTGTAGCCCGTAAGAAAAAAATAACAAAAATCTAGGAGCAGACATGTTGGGGGGGGGGGTATTTCAAGAATGTGCATTTGAAAAAGTATTTTTTACATTCCAATTCACAAAAAACAATAATGCATGGAAGGATATGGAGACAACAAAAGGCGTAGAAGAAAACATAGCACCTAAAATGGGGATAACTGCAAGCAACCTCATTATCCCTACAAATTTAGAAGAAAACATGGCACCAAAAAAATTACAAGATACACATGAGGGTATGGAGGCAACAACAATAAGTAATATTGTTGTTGTTGTAAACATAGATGAAAACATAGCACAAGGAAACTTGGAGGAGTCAAGAGCTAGCAACTTTGAAGCCAATCTAGATCCAATACCTTTGGATAAGATAAGGGTAATTGTGATATTGGACTTGAATGGCTTGCTATTAGGTTATTGCTTCTTCAAGTCATATATACATCCCCCTGTGATGAGTGGCTACAACAAGTTTATGGTTATTCAACCTAGGTGCTATTAAGTTGTTAAATGGATTGCTATTTAGTTGTTGCTTCTTCAAGTCATATATACATCCCTCTATGTGATGAGTGGCCAAAACAAGTTTATGGTTATTTGACCTGGGTGCATTGATTTTCTAAGGAGCTTGCTAGAAAGTTTTGATGTAGGTATTTGGTCAACGACAGTGGAGCACAATGTCCTTGAGATGGTAGAAAACCTACAAAGATATGAAAAGGAGAGCTTTCCTTTCTTTGTGATATGGAATTAATAGTAGGGACGCTACACTTGCAAGAGGATGATAATTCTCTGTGAAGGTTGGTGTTGAGGCAATGTTCAAAATCTTGGCAAAGATCTCAAAGGTGTGATGCTAGAAGGATAATACTTATCGATGGCTCTCCATACAAGGCTTGTGTCACTGCTCCAAATTGCATATTTCCTTGTACATTTAATGTATAAGACAAGGAAGATAACATTCTCCCAGGGGAGTTAGAGTAGCCTTACTTGTTAAAATGATGTGCGTAGCAGCATGATCGAGACTAACTAGTGTAGACAATTGCCTATGATTGAGGGCCATGAAGATTTTAACATTGCCTAAGCAGTTAATGAATGGAATGAGCAAAATCTTCAAATGGTCAGGAATGGAATATTGAATATAAAATCTTCCTCTTGTAATCTAACTAAGCTATTAATTTGGTTGAAGAGCTAGGATACAAAGGTCGCTTTATCAAGACAGATGTTGCTAAGGACTACCGAAAGTAACTACAAAATGTATGTGGTTTCTCCTAGTTTCATGAAGATATAAATGCCAAATTTTCCTTTAATTTTATCTTAAGTGTTTAATTGTGTTAAGATTCAAGCTCGATGTCAGTGTGTGCCAGCTATGCTATGTGCTGGCATGTTAGGTAGGAACATGTGTGAGACATAAATGACCGCGTCCAGCTGGTCATAGTGTGTGGACATTAGCTAGGGTTAGATGTGTGTGGACACAACTCATAGTGTTGTGTGTGTATTATGGATTATGGCTTTATGCATTGTGTGAGAAGGGAGATGGCTTCCCTCTATGGTTAGGGTTTGCAATATACATTAGGGTTTGCTCTTGTGTGTGTGTCTCCTCTCCCTCTACCTATTTTTCAACATGGTATCAGAGCCTTGTGCTGTTTATTAGGGTTTATGATTGAGTGAGAGAAGAGGGAGAAGAAGCTGTGAAGAAAAGCTGTGAAGCTCTGTGAAGCTTGATTTCTATCAGATCTGAGAGCAGATCTGAGAGCTTGGCCTACCGGGTAAGGTCTACTAAACATCCTTGAGCGGATTGCATGTGATTCACGCAAAAGGTTTTTGGAATCTCATTACAGGTGCTGAGCCAGACGGAAGCATTAAAAGTGTTGCATTATCTGTCTATATGTATTTCGGATGCTATGCTTATACACATACATGATGTTGAGAATCCCAAGGATGCATGGGATACATTGGTGAAGTTGTTTGATACAGACATGAGTGCTGCTCCTCACAAGTCTCAATTACGACAACAGATACATAATGTGAAGCGGAATAGAAGGAGCATCCATGATTATGTGCAAGAAATAAAGAAGTTTGCAGATGCATTGTGGCAACAATAAATGCCCCCATGCCCGATGATGATTTGGTAGACATTACCTTGCGTGGTCTTGGCAAGGAATATAAATCTTTTGATACATCTATCTCAGTTCGGAGTATAGGTTTACCAGACTTTGATGAGTTGGTTTTACTCTTGCTTGTTGAGGAAATCAAACTCAGTGATTCCTTTCAGGATGCATCTACTAGCCATGATGATAATGGCAGAAATCAGGCTTTCTATTCGCAAAGAGGTTTTAGAGGCAGGGGGAGATTCGCATCACGTGGCCGTGGTGGTAATGGTCGTGGTGGTAATGGTCGTGGATGGCAGGACAAGTCACCACAACATAATTTTCAGCCTTCATATGGTGCTAGAGGTGGCCGTGGATATACACCTCAGAGAGGCAGAGGTAATCCTCGTGGTAGAGGACGTTGGCAAGGTCAACAAACATCTATGCAAGATGTGGAATGCCATTACTGTGGGAAATTTGGTCATATGGCAAGAGATTGTTTCCGCAAATAGAATGATTTGAGAGGGGGTAGAGCACAACATCATGGAAATTATGCACAACATGGTGGTGGAAATTATGGAAATTATGCATCAACAAGTAGTAATGATGGCACTGCAAATCACTTGTTTGCCATGAAACATGTTGTGGGATCTATGATGACAAATGCTGAAAATGATGACACTTGGTATATGGACTCTAGAGCATCAAATCATATGACTTGTCATGGTGAATGGTTTGAGCATATGAAGCCTATGGATGTGAAAGGCTATGTGGAGACAGGAGATGATACTCAGCATGCCATTACACATGTTGGAAGTGTACCATTGGTTATGCACAATGGTCAAACAAAATCTATGTCAAATGTATTGTATGTGCCTTCGATAACAAAAAGCTTGGCCTCAGTTGGTCAAATGGTGGAACATGGGTTACAGGTTCGTTTCAACAAGCATGGTTGCTTCGTTGAGGAGTTCAAAAATAGATGTAGAGTCATTGCTAAAGGCAAGAAAGAAGGCAGGCTGTTTAAGCTGGATGCTGGGATTCCTGAGTTAAAATCAGCCATGTTCTCTAAAAGCAAAAATGTGGTACAAGACATTGATATGTGGCATAAGAGGATTGGACATGTCAATATACAAAGGTAAAAGAACATGCAGGCAAGAGGCATTGTTAGTGGGCTGCCTAGATTCAAGTATGATGGGCATATGTATGTTTGTGAAGCCTGTCAGTTTGGAAAGCAGGCAAGGTTGCGGTTTCCTAGAGAAGGAAATATGAGTAGCAGGCCACTTGAGATAGTACATAGTGATGTATGGGGTCCTGCACAAAAGCCATCTA
The DNA here is from genome assembly GCF_041138505.1 of Cibotium barometz. Lineage (NCBI taxonomy): Eukaryota > Viridiplantae > Streptophyta > Polypodiopsida > Cyatheales > Cibotiaceae > Cibotium > Cibotium barometz. The sequence goes on along the minus strand of NC_141052.1, from coordinate 16,289,211 downwards.
TCAAAGGCAGTTTATATTATGTGACATTCATTGATGATTTCAGTAGGATGACATGGATATACTTTCTCAGAGAGAAAAGTGAAGTATTGGAAAAGTTTATGGATTTCAAAGCTTTTGCAGAAAAGCAATATGGCTATTGGATTAAATGTTTGAGGACAGATGGAGGTGGTGAATACACCTCAAATGCTTTTGAGCATTTCTTGAGAAAGCATGGTATAAGAAGGCAATTGACTTGCAGGTATACACCTCAGCAAAATGGTGTGGTTGAGAGAAAGAATAGAGTCATATGTGAAGTGGCGAGGGCAATGCTTAATGAAAAGAGCATGCCAGATTATTATTGGGCAGAAGCATGTGCTACTGCAGTGTATATACTTAACAAAACACCTATAGCAGCCATTCATGGAAGTACGCTAGAGATGCAGCTTACAGGTTATAGGCCAGACATTGGACACCTCAAAGTTTTTGGATGCATAGCTTATGTACATGTGCCTGACGAGAGAAGGAGGAAGTTGGATCCTAAGGCAAAAAAGTGTGTGTTTGTTAGATATGCACAGGATCAAAAGGCATACAAATGTTACAATCCACAAACTAGACAAGTGGTTATCTCACGAGATGTGGTGTTTGATGAGCTTGCTAGTTGGTACAAAGCAAAGGATGAGGGTGTCATTGAGTCACTTGATGCTGATGTGCATGTGAACTTGCCACAAGCAAGTTCTAGTTCTACTACTATGTCTGGGCCAGCACAGCAGAGGCTGAGAGTAGCACTGTACGTCCATGGTCAGGACGTTTGAGACATGAGAGTGTGAGCACTGGGAGTAGTGATCTGGACAAAGGAAAGAAGAAGGTTGAAGGAATTGGAATTACAGGTTATGAGTCATCTAGTTCAGAGAGTTTGGATGAGGAACTTGGCATACTTGTTTTACGCACACCTAGTGCTAGGCAGGATGATAGATATGTGCCCACCACATGCTAGGGTGACAGGTGTTCAGAGTGATCCGCATGCATTGTGGAGATCCCAAAGAGTCAGATATCCAATTGGCAGGTTGACATACCGTGATTTTGCTATGCATTATGCATATATGACGTCTTTGGTGAAGCATGTGGAACCTACATGCTATACAGAAGCTATTAGAAAGCATGTATGGGAGAAGGCAATGGATGTTGAGATGGACGCATTGGTTCATAAATGACACATGGGATTTGGTTGCATTACCACAAGACAAAAATGTTATTGGTTGTAAATGGGTTTACAAAGTGAAGTGCAAGTCAGATGGTTCCATTGAACGACATAAAGCAAGATTGGTAGCTAAGGGTTATGCACAAACCCAAGGTTTGGACTATGATGAAACATTTAGTCCAGTGGCAAAGATGGGAACAGTAAGAGCAGTCATTGCTATGGCTGCAGCTAATGGTTGGGAAATGCATCAAATGGATGTCAAAAATGCATTTCTAAATGGAGATCTACAAGAAGAGGTTTATATGGCACAGCCAGAAGGGTATATACACCCAAGATATCCCACTCATGTATGCAGATTGAAAAAGGCATTATATGATTTGAAGCAAGCACCTCCTGCTTGGAGTGATAAGATGAGCAGATATCTTATCTCCCTTGGATTTCAGATTTCTACAGTAGATTCTTCACTCTATGTGAAGAAAACAGATCATGGGATTGTTTTACTTGTCATCTATGTGGATGATTTGATTATCACAGGTGATCATGGTTCAGATGTGATGCATGTCAAGAAAGCATTGAGTGGGCAATTTGACATGAAAGACCTTGGTGAATTGAGATACTTTCTTGGAATTGAAGTGATCAAAGATCATGCAGGTACATGGTTAGTGCAACGCCAATATGCATTGGATATGTTGGCAAAATATGGCATGACAGGGTGTAAGCCTATGAGTACACCTTTGGAGCAAAATGTGAAGTTGCGGGCTGATTTTGGTGAGGAGTTGGATGATCCATCTATGTACAGAAAGATGGTTGGTAGTCTCATTTACATGACTATCACACGCCCGGATTTGAGTTATGCTATGGGGCTAGTAAGCCAATTTATGCAGAGCCCCAGAAAACCTCATTTGGATGCAGTGAGACGCATTATGTGATATGTAAAGACCACTGCACATTATGGTCTTCTATATGAGAGTGGTAAAGGCTTGGATATACATGGCTACACAGATGCTGATTGGGCAGGTAGCTCATATGACAGGAGGTCTACTAGTGGTTATGCCTTTACACTTGGAAGTGCCGTGGTGAGTTGGAGTAGCAAAAAGCAACCTACAGTTGCTTTATCCTAGTACAGAGGCTGAATACAGGGGTGCAACCATTGCTACTTGTGAAGGTATATGGTTAAAGAATCTCTTGGCAAATTTGGGTGAGCCTATTGATGGGGCAAAGTTGTTTGTTGGCCAAGAATCTAGTGTTTCATGCGAGGACCAAACACATAGAGGTCCATTATCACTTTGTCAGAGAGAAAGTGCTGGATGGTACAGTTGATCTACAGTGTTGGTCTACAGTATGTGAAGACTGATGAGCAGGTGGCAGACATCTTTACAAAGCCACTTAGCAGGGAGAAGTTTGAGTACTTCCGTACTATGTTGCGAGTACGTGGGATGAGCTTGAGGGGGAGTGTTGAGAGCTTTGATATCCCAAGCTCATCTACATCGTCATCTATGGCAGTACATCATGAGCTTGAGAGGGGCTGTTGAGATTCAAGCTCGATGTCACTGTGTGCCAGCTATGCTATGTGCTGGCATGTTAGGAAGGAACATGTGTGAGACATAAATGACCGCGTCCAGCTGGTCATAGTGTGTGGACATTAGCTAGGGTTAGATGTGTGTGGACACAACTCATAGTGTTGTGTGTGTATTATAGATTATGGCTTTATGCATTGTGTGAGAAGGGAGATGGCTTCCCTCTATGGTTAGGGTTTGCAATATACATTAGGGTTTGCTCCTGTGTGTGTGTATCCTCTCCCTCTGCCTATTTTTCAACAAATTGCATGAGGATCTTACTTTTGTGTTTAGAGCTAATTGGATGTATTATTGTTTATGTAGGTATGGAGGGGTGTAGATCTACTTGCATCGCTTCAAATTGCATCCTTGAGGAGATACATATCACAACATGATCCGCTTGGAACACCAAAGCTTCCTATCCCAATCAAGCCAGTGTTTCAAATAAGAAGTGTGATTTTTGAGGTGAGAGAGTTAACCATTATAAGTACTAGCCTAGGCTTATTTGTGCATGATGATTCTATTAAGAGAGTTTTAGGGATACACCAAAATACCATGTGACATTGGGGATATGGGCATCGTGTCATTAGGTCTATAGCCAACTTGGTGTGAACACTCTAGGGGTGAACAACCTCTTAGATAGAGTCAAGTTTACATGCAGATACACTTCGCAGCAAAATGGAGTTACTGAGCGGAAAAACAGGCACATTGCAGAGATTGCGCGAGCATTGATGGAAGAGAAGCATATGCCACATTGCTATTGGGCTGAGGCTGTTTCTACAGCAGTATACATCATGAACAGGACTCCAACTGCAGCCATACATGATGTAACTCCAGAGGAGAGGTTTACTGGCAGAAAACCAGATTTGTCTCATCTGAAAGTCTTTGGATGCATTGCATATGTGCATGTGCTAGATGAGCTGAGAACTAAGCTGGATCCAAAAGCTGAAAAATGTGTGTTTATTGGATATTCCCTTGAGCAAAAGGGATACAGGTGTTATAACCCTGCTACACGTGAGTTGAGGGTAAGCAGGGATGTTGTCTTTGATGAAATGAGCAGCTGGTATGCTGCTGAAAAAGAAGCTGTCGGGGCTGATGTGAGTGGAAGTGTGGTTGCACAGAATGCAGGTCAGCAATCACAGTCTTTGAGTGGACCAGGAGAGTCCTCATCTAGTGGGTCTGTTGATAGACCATGGAGTGGCAGGCTGCGTCATAATACCAGCCCTGCAAATGTGATTACTACATCACGTAAAGGAAAAGAGAAAGTGGTTGAGCCCCTTGGTATGCCTGACATTTCTGCAGGGCATTCTCATGTTGATGGAGAGTCTAGTGGCTCAGATATGAGCCTTAATGAGGAGCTTGGGATCCCAGCTATGAGAACACCTGGTGTAAAGAAGGCTATGGAAGCCATGAATGAAAAGCTACGAAGATCTGGGAGAGTGAAAAATCCTGTGCAAAGATTTACCTATGATGGTTATGTGGCACATCACTATGCATATATGGCAAAGGTTGTGCAGGTTGTTGAGCCCACATGCATTGATGAGGCTGTTGGAAATGTGAATTGGGAGAAAGCTATGGATGAGGAGATGGATGCACTATATGGAAATGAAACTTGGGATTTAGTGCAATTGCCTGAAGGCAAGAAAGCCATTGGATGCAAGTGGGTGTACAAAGTTAAACATAATAGTGATGGAAGCATAAACAGGTACAAGGCTAGATTGGTAGCCAAAGGATATGCACAGACATATGGGATTGATTATGAGGAAACTTTCAGCCCAGTTGCCAAGATGGCAACAGTGAGAGTTGCTTTGACGCAGTGGCTGCGTCAAAGCAATGGTCTTTACATCAGATGGATGTAAAGAATGCATTCTTGCATGGGGATTTGCAAGAAGAGGTGTATATGTTGTAGCCACCTGGATATGAGGATGTGGGTCACCCCGAGCATGTTTGCAGGTTGAAGAAAGCCTTGTATGGCTTAAAGCAAGCACCAAGAGCATGGTCTGACAAGATTTCTGAATATCTTGTCACTATTGGCTTTCATGTAGCCAATGCAGATTCCTCATTGTATGTGAGACATGGTGATAGAGGAGTTGTGCTTGTTGTCATCTATGTAGATGACTTGATCATTACGGGGGACCATGATGCAGAGATCTTTGATGTAAAGATCTTGCTAAGACAGAAGTTTGAGATGAAGGATCTGGGGGAGCTCAGATATTTCTTGGGCATTGAGGTGATTAGGTCACCACATGGTATTGGATTACTGCAGAGACAGTATGGCTTGGACATGTTGTCCAAGTATGGTATGACAGGCTGTAAGCCTATTTCTGTGCCATTGGATCAGAATGGCAAGTTGCGTGCAGATTCAGGAGAGATCTTGGAGGATCCTACTATATACAGGAGCATAGTAGGAAGTTTGATCTACATGACGATCACCAGACCAGATTTGAGTTATGCTGTTGGGTTGGTGAGTCAGTTTATGCAGGTTCCACGGAAACCGCATTTGGATGCAGTGAGACGCATACTGAGGTATGTGAGGTCTACTTTGCATTGTGGACTATTCTATGAGACTGGGACAGAGATATGTGTACATGGGTACACAGATGCTGATTGGGCTGGTAGTATCTCAGATAGAAGATCTACCAGTGGATTCATGTTTTCTTTGGGGAGTGCTGCTGTGACTTGGAGTAGCAAAAAGCAGCCTACGGTTGCTCTATCGAGTACAGAGGCCGAGTACAGAGGAGCTGCTATGGCAGCATGTGAGGTAGCTTGGTTGAGGAAGCTACTTGCAGATTTGGGTCTATCAGTGGATAGACAAGTTGTCATTTTCTGTGACAACATTAGCAGTATACAGTTGGCCAGGAACCCAGTCTTTCATGCTCGTACGAAGCACATAGAGGTCCACTACCACTTCGTCAGAGAGAAGGTCTTGGCAGGAGATCTTGACCTTGTTTATGTCAGCACAGAGGATCAGGTAGCTGACATCTTCACCAAAGCATTGGGTACAGAGAAGCTCCGCAGATTCAGGGCTTCGCTTGGTGTACATGAGATGGAGTTGAGCTCGAGGGGGAGTGTTGAGATATCGAGCTCGTCTAGTGAGGCGGTGGCCCACTGATGGGGATAGGCCCCACACTTACACCACTGGCATGGTTGGTGAGATCTTGGGAGATATGCGGCCAGTGGATGACAGGCGAAGGTATCTAGGTTTTTCAAGAACATTGGCCTAGGAGGATTATCAAAGCGTCAAGTGCAAACATGGCAAGCGGTTTGCGACAGCCATCCACTCATGCATTTCTTGGCTTGAGGCAGGCACTTATCCATGACTGTCTCCAATTCCCTGCCTCTATGGGAGGTCCACACAAATACCTCTGCAACCTGACTCAACGCAAGTAAGAACACCTCTGCATCCTGCCGTACATAATAGGTGATGTTCTCATCCTCACAGACTTTGGAAAAGTATAGCGTTGAGACATTTGGGGGAATCTCTGTCCTGTGCTTATCGTGCACGCACAAAAGAACCTTGTTGAAGTCAACAACGAGTGCCAGGTCTTGAGAGTCATTGAAGCATCGAAACTGATAGCGTGGAGGACAGTGCTCAATGTGCTCTACCTCATCAATGGTGGGTGGTAGGGTTTTTGAGCCAACAACTTGAATTTTAACTACATGCACAACAATTAAGATGGTCAGGACATGCACAGACACTGAGACAAAGGGCTTATATATTAAATTGCCGCAAAATAATGCAGCTTGCATGAGCAAAAAGCTACAAAGTTGCAAGAAGCTAAAGCTTCTTGCATGCTCGGGCTTTGGGGAAAATTGGGTTAGTACTTTTCTTGGGGTCTTGAAGAGGCCCATCCTCCACTTGCCTTTTCTTCTTCTTCCGCAGCTCTTCTGCAACAAATTGGAGGGTCTCTTCCATATCTGGGTCCAACTCCTCTTTAGTATGTACACCTTTGTCGACGCGGCTTGGCTCTCCAGTTGGAGCACTAACATGACTTAATGTCTTAATGACATCAGTACCTGGGATAGCAATAGGAAATCAGGTTAGGAGCACAGGTAGTTAATATGATCACAATGATCATGGATAATCATGTCTGAGGATAACATGTTACAGCAACGAAAATTACTTTGTGTGATCTCAGAACCAGGTGTCTCCCTCAGGATGCCTCCATCACCAAGCACATCAGTTTTTCCAGCAGACAGACTACCAACCCTCAAAGTTTTTGTATTTTATCATCAAGGCGTCTAGGTCGAAGGGGGCGTCCACATCATGCATGGACGAGGTGGAAGCGGCTGGGTCCACCCCCTCGCCAGCCTCTGGCTCACTTGAGACATAATAGACAATTACTGTACATATCAAAAGTAGCATGAATCCTATCCTATGAAAGAGGCATGCCTTACCTATGGACTCCTCATATCCATTCCCAAGTGCCCAACATCTTGCTACAAGTGGTATCTCCCATGAACAGTCCGAAACAATGCACTTAGGCTCAGTCGCACCACAGACAATGGAAAAGCAAAAGGGGTGGTACTTGTGGGCACATGGCAGATAATAAACGTCGGCCGCATGTTTGCTTGATAGCATTTGGCGACATGCCACACAAGATCCACCAATGAGGACAGTGTCAACACTAGGACAGACTTGGCAGGCGGGGTAGGCAACTAGAAGGGCTCTCCCCTCTCTCTTCAAGAAAGTGCATGCCTCCTTCACGAAGGAGGCCTGTCTCCTCAACTCACATAACACATGCTCCATTTCCTCAACCGAAGCCTGCACATAATGAAAAACAACCAACCATCAGAACTTTCAAGCATGTGTAAGTGGTTTGAGCACCTATAAGTGGTATGTGCAGTGCCCTAAGGTCTAAGCACCAATGAGTGGTCTAAGCACTTGAAAGTGGTCTGAGCACTTGCAAATGATGCAACCACTTGCAAGTGGATCTTCCAAGTGTTCTAAGCACCTGTTAAAGGTCTTAGAAATTGTATGTGCTTTGTGCTTTTGCTAGTGTTTTAAGAACTTGTAAGTGGTACGAGCACTTGAAAGCGGTATGAGCACTTGCAAGTGGTCTTGAACTTCGCTAGTGCCCTAGATGTGTGCTTCTAAGTGCTTTTCCAAGTGCTTCTAAGTGCTTCTAAATGTGCTTCCAAGTGCTTCTAAGCGCTTCCAAGTGCTTCTTAGGCACTTTGCAAGTGGTATGAACACTTGCAAGTGGTCTTAGAACTTGCAAAAGGCATGAACACTTACAAGTGGCCTTAGCACTTGCAAGTGGTATGACCACTTGCAAAAGGTATGACCACTTGCAAGTGGTCTTAGCACCTTCAAGTGGTCTAAGCACTTGTTAAACTTCTAAGAACTTGCATGATTTCTATGCACTTGCTAGTGATGTAAGCACTTACAGTGGTATAACACTTGTAAGTGGTCACAGCACTTGCAACAAGTGGTTTGAATACTTATTGAGTGGTCTATGAACTCGATGACCTCTAAGCACTTGCAAGTGGTTTGAATACTTATTGAGTGGTCTATGAACTCGATGACCTCTAAGCACTTGCAAGTGATGCAAGTGAAACAAGCACTTGCAAGTGGTGTAAATGCTACAACACTTTCAAGTGCTTGAATCACTTGCAAGTGGTGTAAATGCTACAACACTTTCAAGTGCTTGAATCACTTGCAAGTGCATATATTACTTTCAAGTGCTTGAATCACTTGCAAGTGCATATATCACTTGCAAGTGCTTGGACCACTACTTAAAGGATAGAAAAATGCTTGAGTTTTCAAAAGTACGTGCATAGTGGACACCTCCTCCTTCAAAAGTACCTGCATAGTGGACACCTCCTCCTTCATCTCTGCAGTGCAGACGTCACAGCACCAGAAGCCACTGAGACCACCCTCTCCAGCACTCCTATCTTAGCTTCCCTCTTCAGAATGAGAGCTTCATTTTCTAGGAGAGATGCTTTTAATATCTCCATGTCTGCTCTAAGTCTCTCCATCTCTACTATAATCGGGGCATAGGCCGAATAGGTGCCTTTGTTGCATAGCCACAAATCCCTCTTCTCTGCTAAGACCAATTTAGCAGAACCAACCTTCGCTCAGCAATATGGGCGTGCCCATCAAGATCTTCAGCAATTCTACCTAACCATTCTATGTATAGGGGCTGGGATGATGCAACCTCAGTCAGTTTTGCAGGGTGATTAGACACTATCAAGGCATAGGAGTCAACAGCATGCTCTGTTTGTCCATATAAGACAGAAACACTGTAATCGGACATGAACTTGCTCACTTTGCGATTCAAACCTCCCCGTTGAGCCTTCACATTCTCCAAGACCATACCACCCACCACAGCCCATGCAATCTTGTGACTTTCGGGTTGAGCTTTAGCAGCTGCACAATTCTCAAAGGCAAACCCTCTAGCAAACTTTGTCATTAGTTCCCCATTAGAGGGGACAGCTTGGTACACTTTCTGATACAAAAGACGACAAGCGTCGTATAGGTGATCCTGTACCATATGCAAGAAGACCTTTGTCTTCTTCTTTTCGGGAACTTTGAAGACACTCAGCCACTCCTCAGGTGGAAAATCCTCGACAGGTCTTTGGGCAGCTTTCCCTCCATGCTCAAGCCGTACAGCATCATGCAACTCAGCTACTCAGTAGCAAAAACGGGAGAGCTTGGGCTACTCAAATGATGATGTCAATTAGAGAACAAGCAAACGTTAGTTCTCAAGGGGAGCATGCATTGACAAGGAAACAATGTGAAAACAAAAGCCAATGGAGGAGATGTGTAAGAAGGATATGTGCATGCAGCAGACATGGAAGAGGAGCACAATACCTTTCCGAGCAGACTTTTCTGTTGGGGGGCCGCATGTTGTCTGGGAAGCTTCACCTTGCTCTAGCATCGGTGAAGGGGTTTGCACGACTGAGTCAACATCCGCAAACGGTCTCTTGCACCTCCTAGGGGGGGTGTTCTTCTTGGGGGTGGGATCACTCATCTTTGCACACACGGCTGTGAAACGGTTAAACCATGAGTGATGCGATGCAGTAGAGGGATCAATGGGCAGGAAGATCGCTTGGTGAGAGGGAATGCAGGAATGGAGCAGAGGGAGAAGAGGAGTAGAGGGAGAAGGGGGGCGCGCGACAGGCCAAATCAATGCATACTTTAAAGAGGGTGGCCCAATCCTTGCATACTTTAAAGAGGGTGGCCCAATCCTTGCATGCTTTAATTTTATGATGGCCCGATCCTCATCAAGGCTCATCTCTGAGCCACTAGACTCTCCATCAACAAGAGAATGCCTTGCATAAATATCAAGCATACCAAGGGGCTCAACCACTTTCTCTTACCTTTATGTGATGTACCAACTACATTTCCAGGACTGGTATTATGACGTAGCCTACCACTCCATGGTCTATCAACAGAACCACTAGATAAGGACTCTTCTGGTCCACTCAATGACTATGATTGATAACTTGCATTCTGTGTGTAACCACGTTTCCACTTACATTAGACCCAATAGCATCTTTTTCAGCAGCATACCAGCTACTCATCTCATCAAATACAATATCCTTGCTTACCCTCAATTCATGTGTAGCAAGATTATAGCATTGTATCCCTTTTGCTTAAGGGAGGAATACCCAATAAACACACATTTTTCTGCCTTTGGATCCAGCTTGGTACGTAACCCATCTGGCACATGCACATATGCAATACATCCAAAAACTTTCAAGTGAGACAAATCAAGTTTCCTGTCAATAAACTTCTCCTATGGTGTTACATCATGTATGGCTGCAGTAGGAGTCATGTTCATAATATAAACTGTTGTAGACATAGCCTCGGCCCAATAGCTATGTGGCATATTCTTCTCTGTCTTCAATGCCCGTGCTATCTCTGTAATGTGCCTATTTTTTTGATCAGCAACTCCATTTTGTTACAAAGTGTATCTACATGTAAATTGTCTCCAAATGCCATTCTTTCACAAGAATTCGGAGAACTCACTGGAGAAGTATTCTCCCCCTCCATCTGACCTTAGGCACTTCACATGCTTTCCTGTATGTTTTTCAGCCATCACTCTAAAATTCTGAAAATGAGTGAACACTTCACTTGTCTCCTTCATGAAATACAGCCACACTTTCCTTGTGTGGTCATCAATGAATGTTACATAGTACCTCTACAGCCACCCACACACCATAGACATAGTCTTTGCAGGACCCCATACATTTGAATGCACAATATCTAGTACATTCCTCCTCACATTTCTGTCATGTGGAAATACATGCTTTGTTTTCTTTCCAAATTGACATGCTTCACATACTTTTTGCCTTAAACTTAGGCAGCCCTATCACAATTTTGCATAGACTTCATTCTTTGCACATTTACATGCCCAATTCTCTTTTATGCCAAATGTCTGTATCTGCAACAACTCCTAAACCATTTGCAAACATTGCAGCACTCACTTCAGGCATATTTACATTCAATGTAAATATTCTACCCACTCTGTTATCTTTTGCAACCAACCTACACTTATCTTTAAAGTCTTCTGCATAATAACCATCAAGGTTAAACCGGACATGCAAACCCTGTTCAATCATTTGGCCAACTGAAACTAGATTTTTTGTAATGTTTGGATTATGAAGTACATCTTCAAGGTACTTCACTTTACCATCCTACATAGACAATGGCACATCTCCAACATGGGCATTCGGATGAGCAGTGTCATCCCCTATTTCAACATGGGCAGTCGGATGAGCAGTGTCATCCCCTATTTCAACAAAACCTGGTCTTTCAAGACTCTTCATTTCCTTGAACCACTCAATGACTTGTCATGTGGTTCAAAGCACCTGAATCAACATACCATACATCATCCTTACATGCTGCTACATCATTTCCAGACATAACATTAACCACATGTTGCATAACAAACAACCTCTCATTATCCTCATTATTTTTGCTAGAGGATGCATAGTTGTTTTGTTATAATTTTCCATTTCGCATGTCACTCTGCTTCTTATAGCAATCTGTCTCTGCACATGTCCAGGCTTACCATAGTAAAAACAACCTCGTGTATCATTATGTTGCTTTTCCAACTACCGTGACCTCTTTGACTCCCCCTGCATCTAAACTAGCCTCTTTCACTTGTGTGGTGTTGTTTTTGCAAATCATGGGACTGTTGGCACTACTGACCATGATTCTGATTACCTGTTCGACCACCACTTTGGCCATGTCCATGACCTCTACCTCTTCCTCTAACTAAACTTGTGTAGAAGGCCTGCTGCTCCTCTGAACTATTTTTGTTTTGTGAAGAATGTTAATCTTTACCCAAATTCTTCTCTTCAATGATCAGCATTGACACCAAATCTGTGAAGTTGGGAATGTTCTCTCCCCGAGTTTGAATAGACATCTTGAATGCCTTGTATTGTGGCCCGAGACCACGTAGACACACTTCCACCTTATCATCATCTCATCAACAGAAACACCACAATTGATGCAAAGGATTCCACAATGGCCTTGATCTTCAAGGCATAATCATTCATAGACCTATTTTTCTTCTCCACAGTATGAGGCTCACTCTTCAACTGAATCTTTCATGCCTTGGTGTTGGTTTCATACAACTTCACCAAGGTGTCCCATGCCTCCTTAGGTGACTTGGCATCTTGTATATGCCCAATCATGGTGTCTTGTATACTAATAGAAAGCCAATACATGACTTTCCTTGCTCCTTGATTCCAATCCTTGAATTCTTTTACATCTGTAGGAGTTGGATTAATCTCTGATATCTCTGGTGCCTCCTCAATGTTCAATGTAGTCCCAATAACTTTTTCCCATCAGGAAATTTGTCAATCTAAACCTCCAAGCATGGAAGTTGTTCTTATCAATCTTCTCTGCAACAATCTGGTTTATTCCATAAACAACACTCTTGTTTGACGTGCAAAAACTGTTGTATTCTCTACAAACGGTACTATACTGCACCCAAACTATCACAACCAATGACCTCAATTTGCATACATACACCTAGTGGAAACTTTAAGACCTCTTTGCAGTACACACAGTGTCTGCACAACCAATCGCCCTTCCTGCAGTTCCAAAAACAGAGTTCTGCGGAGAATCAAAACTTACCCGCCGACAATGCCCGTGAACGTGTGCGAACTAAAAAATGAAGGTATAGACACGCCTGAAACGCATTTTTGGCCCAAATTTTTTTATCCAACGGACATTATAGTTTCCATGTAGCTCTGCTCTCCCGCAAAGAAAGCTCCTCAATCAGAGTTCATTTGCCAGTGTCTTCTTCTGAAAAGCTCCCAATAAGGGAGTAGTAGCCAACACAAAGAGGGAAGAGTAGATGAAGCTCTTACCCTCGCACCGCTTCCTGTGCTTCTCTTGCTTGCCGCTCAGCCCATAGCATGAACCAGGTTCTAATACCATGAAAAGATGCAAGGGAGAAGAGAGCTTGAGCTCTTACAAACGAGCACACATACACTCACTCAAACCCTAAGAGAACACACAAGGTGAGAGGCTAAAAATTCTTCTTCTTCTTCACACAACAAAAGAGGTTTACAAAAAAGATAAAGTGACTAACACATATAATAGACTATATACAAGAGGTCCATAATGTGAACATGCTAAGAGGAGTGGGTAGGTGTGGACTAGTCGGTGTAGTCTAGTTGTAGAATCTCTGGTAAAGATATGTCGGTGCTGCCAGCTACCAAATCCGCCAGTGATGTAAATGTCGAACGGTCATGCAGGCGCCTCATGAGTGTCATCTCATGTTGAGCTTGACATCTCAAAAAGGAATAGAAAAAGATATTAGCTAGGTCTTTTACTATATTCCCCTGAAGGATTCCCATGATGATAGTGGGGTCGGTATCTATTTTCGTATTTTGATGAGTGTAAGGTCACCCTCCTATATAATAGGGGCATGGGGCACACTCAAAGGAGGCTTGGGGGCTTGGAGGCTTAGGCTATAGTCTCTTGTGTATAGGTCCATATCTACTCACCTACCATTTTACACTATAGCTACATGCTATTGGATTGGAGTTATACCTCTTGATGGTATGGGACATCAAGGTAGAGGTATGATGTATTTCATTTATAATTCATGTGTGCATCCCTTGGGGGGCTCGGGGGTGGTTGAGTTTATGCCTGATTTATGCATGTTTATGCATAACAATTATCTAGAGAGATCTTAGGGTTTTAATAGTGGTATCAAAGCAATCTCTAGTTAATTATTGTTGATTTTTTTTAATTGTAATTTTTGGCATTTTTTTGAAGTAAATTTTAATATTTACTAATAAAAATGTTATTTTATTGATTTGTGTTGTGATGATTTGCATGTCGAAATGGACTCATCCATTGAGAACCAGCAGGACAATCAACCAGATCCATGCCCGAGTTCACAAAACAACTCTAACTCCTTGTTCCATTTTCTTCCTCGACGCACGCGTGGGTATCTTCGGTGACCCAGAGCCCGAGCACCGTATGGTCAGCACCCTCTAGGTTCCTTCGCAGGTCACCTCGTACTTCACTCATAGGCCGCTTCCTTGGTCCCTCATCCACCGTACCAGAAGCTCACCATTTAAATCGAACCAAGGCTGGTTAAGACCTCAACCGACCTTGCTACGCGAGACGTCCTCCGTTGACTCTCCGTCAGCTATTGCAACTTTATCACTTAGGTCTCCACGACCTCATTCACAAGATGGTCAAAATGCTTCCCTAGCATTCTTGACATAAAACAGTCATTTAAAAACATGTCATAAATACAGTTTCTAACGAACTCTCATCTTCCACATTGTTCCACATCATTTCTCGTTATTCCACATTCTTCTACATCAATTCACATTACTTATTCCACATCCAGTCATATGTATTCCCATCGTCTTCATCCATTCTCATCCAATCATATCATATTACATCTCATCACATCTATTCACATTACATCTATTCACATCACATTCTTCTACATCTATTCACATCACATTCTTCTACATCAATTCACATCACATTACATCTATTCACATCACATCACATTCTTCTATATCAATTCACATTACTTATTCCACATCGAGTCATATGTATTCCCATCGTCTTCATCCATTCTTATCCAATCATATCATATATTACATCTCATCACATCTTTTCACATCACATCACATTCATCCACATCCACATCACATCACATTCATCCACATCACATCTCATCACATCCAATTACATCTATTCAGATCCTCATCACATCACGTCACATCCATCCTCATCACATCTCATCCATTCACATCTACCCATATCCACATCATTTCTCCTTGTTCAATTTTCTTCCTCAACACACGCGTGGGTATCTTCGACGACCCAGAGCCCGCGAGCACTGTATGGTCAGCACCCTCTAGGTTCCTTCGCAGGTCACCTAGCGCTTCACTCATAGGCCGCTTCCTTGGTCCCTCATCCACCGTACCGGAAGCTCACCATTTAAATCGAACCAAGGCTTGTCAAGACTGTTGAGAAAACATGGTGCTTATGCTAGATCAAGATAAGTGGAGGAGAGAGACCCACAAAATACAAGAACATATCTTGTTTATTAAGTTGCTTATGAATACAACTTGGTCTTAGCTCACACTCAAATGCCTTCTAGCTCCACCTTTAAATAGGTGAGCTAGTGGACCATAAGTCCATTCACACACACACCCTTCTCCTACTCTTTTACATGACCTTAGTCTTTTAATACCCTCCCTCAATACCAACTATGAAAGAATTGGAATAGGTGGTATTGGACATGACCTTAGTCTTTTAATACCCTCCCTCAATACCAACTATGAAAGAATTGGAATAGGTGGTATTGGACATAGGTTGCCTTTATAACATTAGATGTACAAGGTTTAGGAATATAGGTGTTGTTACATTGAGATTTAAAACAACTTCTCAGTGGAGTTAGAGGCTAATGCAAAGTTAGCCTCTAACTCTTTGTTAGGACATTTAGAAGTGATATGCCCCCATTTGTTTACACTTGTTACATTTTATCTTGTTGGGATATTTGATCCAACAATTATTTGCCAAATGACCCACCTTTTTGCAATGGACACACCTTACTTTGATCACTTGATGTGACAAAGCTTGTTCGATATTCAATGAAGTGGTTGCACTTGAAGATTCAGCTCCTCCTTTGGCCTCTTTTCTTCATCAAGACAAGATTGAATGACTCCTTTAAGGGTGGGATTAGGTATGTTCTTCAGGGTGGTGACTAAGGTGGGGTACACCTTCTTGACTACTTTTAACAAAACAGCCACACTGCATCATCTTCATCCATTCTCGCATTCACTGATGCAAGTTGAGCCATAAGGCCCTTCAAATGAGAGATAAAGGCTCCAATGCCATCTCCCTCTTTGAGTTCCAAGCTGAAAAAATCAATTTTAAGTGAGATCTTGAAATTCTTACCACAAGCTCCATAGAGCTTGTCAAGCTCATCCCATTTCTCCTTTGCAATTGGAAGTTGGTCCACATGGTGAATAAGAGCCTCATCAAGATGGAGCATGATGATGGCTTGTGCCCTCTCATCATCTTCAATATCTTCAGCCTTAGTTCGATTAATAACCTTAGTGCCGGAGATGAATGGCCAAAAACCTTTGGACATCATCTTGTACTTGACAAGAACTTGCCAAGTGTGGAAGCCCTCTCCTTAATTTGGGTGTTTTCCTTTGACATTGGGTATTGAAGAGAGATTACAAGAGTGTAATGGACTGATTTATGAAGAAGAAAACTAGAAAATTTGTGATGTTTTGGCTTAAGTAGAAAGAGAATGGCTTATGAGAGTGCAACAACCCTTAATCAAGCCAAGGATGTTGCATAAAAAGAGATTAAGATGATGAAGTTTATGGTTTAGCACTTAGGGTTTGTGCCCAACCACTAATTGTGATGGAGATGAGCTTCATTAGTGTCACTTTCTTTGGTGATTAAGATCACCGCCGTTAGTGTTTTAGTGCTTAAGAGCATATTTTTAGCGTCTAATGATACTTGCATTGCTGATTAGATTCACCATTAGTGTTTAAGAACACTCTTAGTGTTTAGAAACACTCTGAAATGGCTCCCCTTTGTTGGATTAGTTGCATCATTAGTGTTAATTAATACTATTAGTGTTTACGAACACTATTATCAAGCTTTTGAAGAAGCTTTCATGGCAGAAAATAGGAGCAACCTGGTCTTTTGCTTCTAGCGCACACGTTGAGTAGCCATTGAGGCTGATTTCTTGACTGTAGATCCTTGAGACTTAGGGCTTCAAAAGCCCTAAGCTTGTGTGGCTTGAGATTGCCCACAAGCTGCACATTGTTGTACAACAGACAGCGCTGCAGAAATCGTGCGCCAACCTGCTTAGAATGCAATTGTAAGATCCCTCCCCCCACCGCGCAAAAATTTCAGGGGTGCTAGCAGGGGAAGTAGCACTTCTTGCACGGGGCAGGGTCCCACACTCGGGGCCTCGCCCACGGATATCCGGACAAGAGACTAATCCATCGAAAACCGAACCCGAAAAAACTTCCTTTGCCCGAAAAGCATGGGCGATTCCAGGCGATTCCACCAGGATAACTTTTTCCTAACGTAGTCAAAATCTTTAACTAACTGAGCTCATCTGACCGAACCCGTAAGTCCCATAGTCAAATCAAGAGAAAAGACTGTACTTGGATCATAGAGACCAACGTTTTTTTCCTCATTGAGAGGCACAGCCGCACTGATTCTTTTCCATAGAACAATTTTTGTCCGGGATTTACTTCATCTATCACACTAAACAGAAATTGAGTCTCAATTTACGGATCCATTAGTCCAGCCTAACCCCATCCAGTCCCATGGGTTAGCCAACCGCCCAACCACTGTAGTGATGGGATCCAATCAGGAATTTGGTTAGGTTTTGTCCCGGGTACCAGCAGGGAAAAGAGTTCCCAGGTCCCCTAGCCAGATTTTTCAAGCAATTTTAACTCCAGTCACACCACTTACACACCCAGTATGAAATTGCCTTTTTCCTAGATTCAAATGTATTTAATTCAATCATTTAATGAAATCATAGTGTATTTAATTCAGTCATTTAATGAAATCATAGTGTTACTGATCATGAACTTCCAAGTATCCGGTTGAATCTTAATTTCCAATCATTCCTTCATCAGAGTATCTATGGCATCATTGGCAACCAGAACGCTCACCACCTGTTCACTCAGGGGCCTTTTCGATAGTTCCTAGCTCATAGTACCCGGCAGATAATCACTTATAAAAATCAAGATGGAATCCTCAACTCATCAGTTGAGGACCAGCAAGGTCAATCAACTAGATCCATACTCGGTTTCAGAAAACAACTCTTACTCCTTGTTCCAATATCTTCCACGACGCACGTGTGGGTATCTTCGACAATCTAGAGCCCGATCCAGAGCCCGAGCACCGTATGGTCAGCACCCTCTAGGATCCTTCGCAGGTCACCTAGCGCTTCACTCATAGGCCGCTTCCTTGGTCCCTCATCCACCGTACCGGAAGCTCACCATTTAAATCGAACCGAGGCTGGTCAAGACCTCGGTCGACCTTGCTACGCGCGAGACGTCCTCCATTGACTCTCCGTCGTAGTTGCAACTTTATCAGTTAGGTCTCCACGACCTTAATCACAAGACAGTTAAAATGCTTCCCCAGCATTCTTGACATAAAACAATCATTTACAAACAGGTCACAAATACATTTTCTATATTGAACTCTCGTCTTTCCACATTATCCCTCATCAGTCCACATTACTTATTCTACATTCCATTCATATGTGTACTCATTCTGATCCAATCACATCATTTTCCATCTCATCACCTCAGATTCATTCACATCACATATCATATATTCACATCCCAATTCACATGTCATCACATCTCATCCATTCACTCATATCGACGACATGTCATTTCACATACACATTTGCATTCATTATTCTACATACACATCCACATTCGTACATCCACATCATACATCCAATTCCACATCCGCATTCATACATACACATCCATATCCACATCCACATTCATACACCCATATCCATATCCACATCCATACATCCATTTCCACATGCACACATCCATTTCCACATCCACATTCATACATCCACATCCACATTCCATATCTACATCTATACATCCACATCCATACCCACATCCATACATCCACATTCACATTCACATCCATACATCCATATCCACATTCCACATTCATACATCCACATCCACATTCACATTCATACATCCATTTTCACATCCTCATTCATACATCCACATCCACATACATACATCCATACATCCACATCCACATCCATACATCCATTTTCACATCCACATTCATACATCCACATCCACATACATACATCCACATCCACATCTACATCCATACATCCACATCCACATCCATACATCCATATCCACATCCATACATCCACATCCGCATCCACATCCATACATCCACATCTACATCCATACATCCATTTTCACATCCACATTCATACATCCACATCCACATACATACATCCACATCTGCATCTACATCCACATCCATACATCCACATCCACATCCACATCCACATTCACATCCATACATCCATATCCACGTTCCACATTCATACATCCATATCTACATTCACATTCATACATTCACATCCACATCTACATTCATACATCCACATCCACATCCAAATTCACATCCATACATCCATTTCCACATTCCACATTCATACATCCACATCCACATTCACATTCATACATCCACATCCACATCTACATTCATACATCCACATCCACATCCACATCCACATCCACATTCACATCCATACATCCATATCCACATTCCACATCTACATCCATACATCCACATTCACATTCACATCCATTTACATCCATACATCCACATTCACATCCATACATCCACATTCACATTCACATTCACATCCATACATCCACATTCATACATCCACATCCACATTCACATCTACATCCATACATCCACATCCACATCCACATCCACATCCACATTCCACATCTACATCCATACATCCATTTACATCTATCTGATTCCTATCACATCTATTTATAGAATGTAGGAGAATTCTAATTTTTTGATATAAAGATTCTTTACGCATCTAATTAGGCATAAAGACAACTTTAGTAGGAACAACACTTTTATAGAAATCCTTTTATGTATCTATTTAGGCATAAGTTCAATTTTAAGGAAAATAACATTTCGAATTAAAAATAAACCTTTTATGTATTTTACTATACATAAATTCCATTTTAATGAGAATAACACTTTCAAAATAAAAATAAATCTTTTATGCATTTTACTATGCATAAATTCCATTTCAATGAGAATAACACTTTTAAAATAAAAATAAATCTTTTATGCATCTAACTATGCATAAATTTAATTTCAATGAAAATAATACTTTCGAAATAAAAATAAATCTTTTATGCATCTTTCTATGCATAAAATCAATATTGATAAGAATAACTCTTTTGAATTAAAAATAAAATTCTTTATGCATCTTTCTATGCATAAAATCAAAATTGATGAAAATAACTCTTTTGAAATAAAAATAAAATTCTTTATACATCTTTCTATGCATAAAATCAAAATTGATAAGAATAACTCTTTTGAATTAAAAATAAAATTCTTTATGCATCTATTTATGCATAAAATCAAAATTGATGAAAATAACTCTTTTGAATTAAAAATAAAATTCTTTATGCATCTATTTATGCATAAAATCAAAATTGATGAAAATAACTCTTTTGAATTAAAATAAAAATTCTTTATACATCTATTTATGCATAAAATCAAAATTGATGAGAATAACACTTTTGGATTAAAATAAATTCTTTATGCATCTTTCCATGCATAAATCCAATTTAGTAGGAATTACACTTTTAGAATAAAAGAATTTCTCTTATGCATCTAATTTATGCATAAAATCTATTTATGATGAAAATCAAACTTTTAATATTAAAAATATCTTTTATGCATATGTTTATACAAATCATTTATGATGAAAATCACTCTTTTAATATAAAAGAATTTCTTTTATGCATCTATTTATGCATAAAAATCATTTATGATGAAAATCACACTTTTAATATAAAAAATATCTTTTATGCATACAAATCATTTATGATGAAAAAAACACTTTTATAATCAAAATAACAATTTCAATATACTTCCTTCTATGCACGGAATTTAATTCTAAAGAAAGTAACACTTTTTTAATAAAATATTTTTAGTATGCATTTTCTTATACCTAGGATGAAAATTAACACTTTAAGAATACATATACGATGGGAATTACTCTTTTTGAATTAAAAAAATAAAACTTATTTTTCACAATTTTAGAAAATTTTACCACAACCTCCTTTGTATGGCTGACCATTTTTCAATTTTTAATTCTCTAAAATTAATTGGAAGTTCACCAAGAGTATTTAAATCATTCTAATGTAAACATTTTCTACTTATCAAAGCGAAACATTATGAAAAACTTGATTTTATCCATTAATCATTCATCTAGGATAAAGAATGGTTGGATTTACTAAAGAAGAGAGGGGAATGCCTTTTTTCAATGAGGCATAACATCATAATCATTTTAGAGAAGATAAAAACCATAAAAACCCATAAAATGAAATAGAAAAGAGAAGAATCTCCAACTTACAAGGAGAATTTGAGAGCTTTCCTTTGGCTTGATGGTTTGAGGGTTTGAAACAAGAGTGGCCACCAATCTTTAAAAGAGGGAAGGTCAAAAACTAATGAATTATGAGTAAATTCACAATTTTTGGCTGTTGGAAGAAGCAGGGTAACAGTGCAAAAAACACTATTAAGCTTCAACAAAGAGGGAGGCTTCTATTTATAGGAAAAAGTGAGCCTCTAACCAAGCAAACTGATTCTAGAATTTTCCAAATCAGTTTGGTCAATTTTTGACCATTTTTAGGTCAGTTTAGCTCACTTTTTGGATCTAGTTGAAACAGGAGAGAGGAGAGATAAAACTATCTCATTATTTGGGAGTTTAAAAATCTCCCCCACATGTGAAATAGGCGCCTCCTTCATGAGGGGAATTCCCCCATACTGAGGTGTCAAAAATGCATCATTTCTTCTAAATATCTCTCTTTTTTAACTAATAACCTTGTCCTTAGTCAACTCTTCATCTTATGTGAGTATTTACTCATTTTTGGGGAGATTTTCTTTATTTCTTCCATTTATCTCCTCCACACATTTGGATGAATCTTATTGGCCCATAGGAACCTTAATTTAAAATTTCAAAAAAATCTTGACCCTCAGGAATAAGGCCTCTTGAACAGATTATACTTGATTTCTAATCAACCTTCTGAAAATCTTTTTGAAATTCTATTTCGAGGGAACTTATTTTAATAAGAAGAGATATTTTTCCATAAAAAATATTTAAAAACTGAATTACCACTCTCTACAAGATTTTCTCTCTCTAGGCCAAAACTGGTAGAAACAAGTTCGAAAAAATCTTGACCCTCAGGATAAGGCCTCTTGAACAGATTATACTTGATTTCTAATACACCTTATGAAAATCTTTTTGAACTTCTGTTTCAGGGGAACTTATTTTAATAAGAAGAGATATTTTTCCATCCAAAAATATTTAAAAATTGAATTACCACTCTCTAGAAGATTTTCCCTCTCTAGACCAAAACTTGTAGAAACAAGATCTTTTATATTTCTGAAGAGGGATTTGACTACAGGAGAAGATACTGGACATCCTAAGAGGTTGGGGAGGAATCTTATAGCAATGGCGCAGCTGAGAGAGGTGTAATCCAACAACTAGCTGTACGATTCTGAGTGCCCAGGATGGTCTTCAACTTCCTAGTTGAGAGCACGCCAAGATTAGGTTGCTAGAAGGCCTCCACTGGCTGGGGGTTCATCTCCACAAGAAGTGAGATGTGGATAATCTAGTCTACACCACACAAAATGTGACCTAATCTACCTAAGCTCTACATACTATGTTGAGAAAACGTGGTGCTTATGCTGCTAGATCAAGATAAGTGGAGGAGAGAGACCCAGAAAATACAAGAACACATCTTGTTTATTAAGTTGCTTATGAATACAACTTGGCCTTATCTCACACTCAAATGCCTTCTAGCTCCACCTTTAAACAGGTGAGCTAGTGGACCATAAGTCCATTCACACACACACACCCTTCTCCTACCCCTTTACATGACCTTAGTCTTTTAATAAAGACCTCGACCGACCTTGCTATGCGAGACTCCTCCGTTGACTCTCCGTCAGCTATTGCAACTTTATCACTTAGGTCTCCACGACCTCATTCACAAGATGGTCAAAATGCTTCCCCAAGCATTCTTGACATAAAACAATCATTTAAAAACAGGTCATAAATACAGTTTCTAACGAACTCTCATCTTTCCACATTGTTCCACATCATTTCTCGTTATTCCACATTCTTCTGCATCAATTCACATTGCTTATTCCACATCGAGTCATATGTATTCCCATCGTCTTCATCCATTCTCATCCAATCATATTATATTACATCTATCCACATCACATCACATTCATCCACATCACATCTCATCACATCCAATTACATCTATTTAGATCCTCATCACATCACGTCACATCCATCCTCATCACATCTCATCCATTCACATCTACCCATATCCACATCACATCTACCCATATCCACATCACATCTCATCCATTCACATCTACCTCGATCCACATCACATCCATTCACCTCACATCTCATCCATTCACATCTATCTAGATCCACATCATATCACATCATATCTATCCACATCACATCTCATCCATTCACATCTACCCCGATCCACATCACATCACATCACATCCATTCACCTCACATCTCATCCATTCACATCTATCTAGATCCACATCACAACACATCTATCCACATCAGATCTTATCCATTCACATCTACCTAGATCCACATTCATCGGCCTTACATCTCATCCATCCATTCACATTACATCACATCCATTCAGATATCATCATATCACATCACTTCCATTCACATCTCATCGCATCCATTCACATCTCATTACACCCATTCACATCCATCACACCCATTCACATCTATCACATTCATTGCATCCTCATCACATCACATACATTCCATCCACATCTATCCTTATCACATCGCATTCATTCCATCCATATCACATCACATTCATTCCATCCACATTACATCACATCCACATCTATTCACATCACATCTCATTCATTCCATCTACATTACATCACATCCACATCTATCCATATCTCATCACATCTCATCACATTCATCCACATACATCCATTCATTTACATTCACATCTATCCACATCCATCCATTTATTCACATGCACATTTATCCACATCCATCCATTCATTCACATGCACATCTATCCACATCCATCCATTCATTCACATTCACATCTATCGACATTCATCCATTCATTCACTATGCACATCTATCACTTCACATCTCATTGTCATCCATTTACATCACATCACCCCGATTCACATATCATCACATCTCATCACATTCACATCCACATCCATTTACATCACATCACATCTCATCCACATCCATTTACATCACATCTCATCACATCCACTCACATCTTATCACATCTCATCACATCCACTCACATCTCATCACATCCACTCACATCTTATCACATCACATTCACATCTTATCACATCACGTTTACATCTCCTCTTATCACATTCACATCTCATCTAATCACATCGCATCCATTTACATCCCATCACATTTATTTACATTCATTCGGCTTTATATCACATCTTATCACATCCACTTTTAGTATTGTTTTCTACTTTCGATACCGATGGAACTTTTCTAAGTTTCTGCCAATTGCTTGGCCTAGTTAAAGGTGCTTTTTCTCGATGGATATTTTCATATTCTTTCTCAAATTTCTCAAGTGAAATATATTCAATATTATTCTTTTTGAGTAAAAGATTCATGGGATTTACAAAAATCAATTCTACCCATATTTTACAATAAAATTAATAATGCTCAAAATTTCACTTTTGATAAATACTCATAATTTGAATTATGCCAAAAATTCCTCTTTTACCATTTAATTATTTGGATCTCAATTACCATGGGAATTCCTTTTTGCATAAAATAAATTTGCCAAAAATTTCTCTTTTTCCATTTAATTACTTGGATCTCAAATATCATGGGAATTCCTCTTTTTGCATAAACTAAATTTACCAAAAATTCCTCTTTTTCCATTTAATTACTTGGATCTCAAATATCATGGGAATTTCTCTTTTTGCATAAAAATAAATTTACCAAAAATTACTCTTTTCTCTTAATCAATTAATTAAGTGCATAATTATTAAAAAAATATTTCTCATGAATATGATGAAAATCATTCTTTTGCATAGGATGTCCCATAGAATATGGTAGGAAGTCCTCTTTTAGCATTATGCATAAAAATAAGATATGTATTATTTTTTGAAAATTTTACCATAGCTTCGCTCTGCTATTACTGATAATTCTCAAATTTTTCTAAAGAATAGAAACTTGTAATGGAAATATGATAGTAGTTCCTCTTTTATGCTTAAAATTAAATTATGAATTTAAATCATAATTTTAACCATAATCATAAACTTAATTATGATTATCCCACTAGAATAAACTAATTCTATTATTTCTCTTTTTCCAAATTGATAGGATAATCTATTTCTCATTTAGAATCAATCAAAGTAGTTTTTTTACTACTTATGAATAATCTAAATAATCAAAGTAGTTTTTTTACTACTTATGAATAATCTAAAAGAAATAACCATTATTTTATTAACACAAAATCATAAAAATACCATTTTCTTAATCTCTAGCTTATCAAGCCTAGAGTTTAGCTTTGAATTAAGAGACTATCATTGAGAAGCATCCTTTTTCAAAGGATTTAGCCATAAAGATGGCTATTCTTTTAGAGAGAGAGATTTACTTAAAAAAGCATTATAAATAAGCATAAAGATTAACTTTCTCTTAATTATCCATTAAGACTTTAAGGGAAAGCTTGATTTGAATTAAAACAATTATTTACAAAGCTTCTCAAGCTTGAGAAGGGTTGAGAAGAAGAAAGTCATTGAGATAAATTAAAAAAACCATAAAATTTAATTTTACCTCCAAGTTTGGCTTGATTCTCTATTACAGTGAAGCCCCCGACCAATCAATTAGTCCACCAAGAGAAGAAGAGCAACTCCAAGAGTTGTTGTAGAGAGAGAGAGAGAGAGAGAGAGAGAGAGAGAGAGAGAGAGAGAGAGAGAGAGAGAGAGCTCCAAGCTCCCAAGAGAGAGGAAAATTTAAGGGATAATAGAAAATATGATTATTTTAATATAATACTGGCATGGTATAGCTCTAATATTTTTTTACAAAATACTAAGGGTCTATTTATAGGTGAGGGAGGCCACTAACCAAGTCCAACTGGTTCTAGAATTTTCCAGGTTGAGTTTGACTCAATTTGGACAAGATTTGGACCAGTTTGGCTCCCTTTTTTATTTGGTTTGAGACCAATTTTTTTTTGAAAATGTAGACCCTTAGGCTAAGGTCCCTTATACCCTTTTCAATTAATTCCTAATGCACATTGGAAAGTTCATTTTGAACTTCTGTTTTAGGGGAATCCATTTTAGACACTAGGAGGATTTTTATATCCAAAGATATCTAAATTTTGGATTATCTCTCTCTAGACATTTTCTCTCTCGAGGCCAAAACAGGGTAAAACAAGACCTTTCTCCTATTTCAGAGAGGGGAATAATTTCAAGAATAGAAGGGGAGATTCGTACACCTTTACACCTCAAAAGCTAGAGAGAGGAATCTTACAAGCATCTTCAATCTACTTCAGCCGTTTTGCTACCAAACTCTAGCTATTGATATACGTGTTCAAGCACTTGTTGCTAGTGTGGGCTGGCCAGCATATGATCAATTTTCACAGTCTTTTCTTGGATTGCCTCATTTACGACTTTTAGTTTATCAGCCTGGGCTTTGTTTATCTTCTCCCTTTCAGTTTGAAGGCTAATTATGTTGCCACATATATATAGGGAGTGATGTGTGTGAACACACTTAGGACCGTCGGGGCACTTTTTCCCTCTTTAGGAGGTTTTTTCCCCCGGCTTGTATATATGCCCATCCTTCTAGGGCTAACTTATCTTTGTACATTGACACAATCTAATACAGTGTGTATTGTGTGCATTCTTGCTTCTTCTTCTCCAAGCTTTGTGTGCTTTCCTGCAACCCTATTCCCAACAATTGATATCAGAGCAAACATCGGCTCCTAGGGCTACGCCGCTAGCACCCTCTGACTCACATTCTCCGATTGAGCCGAGCTTTCACGAGCGCTTGTAGGTCCCTATACTCTACAAATAAACAACTGCAAATAAGCACGTTGGGCTTGGCGTTCTTAGAAATTGCAATCTAAGGTCGTTTCGAGCTCCGTTTCTGCATTACAAGTTTTGTACAGGTGTTTTCGTCATTTTGTGCAGAAATTTTGACAGTGTAGTTTTTTGCAAAACAGGCATACGTATTCTATTTTGGACCGTGCTACATAGCACGAGTTGTTTTTTGTTTAGTCTTTGCTTCAGTACAGGTAGCTTTTGCATCAGTTTCAGTCTCATCAGTGGCCATGCCTAATAACAGCAATGATGTATTTTACATGTTGTCTCTCCTGATGACAAATTGGATGGAGATAACAACTACCCACTTTGGGCATACATGATGCAATATGTTTTGGTTGCAAAAGGAGTGTGGAACATTGTGCAGGGTATGGATGTACGTCCAAGTTCTGTGGATGTAGGATCTGTTGAGGATGTTGTAGATTCTAGCAGCTCTACTGTTGCTGCTGTTTTACCCACTGCTGAACAAACTCGTTGGGATGGTAAAGATGCGCAGGCTCATGCCTTTGATTGCACTTTCTGTCAAATGTAACATCACTCCACATATTCGTTCAGCTAAAACAACAAACAGACTTGGGATATTCTAGCTGGTTTGTATGCAGGTCATTTGTATGCAGGTCATAACGAGGCAAAAATCTCTTACCTGCGTAAAGAGCTAGAATCAAAGATTATGCAGGAAGATGATGACATGAATGTTTTTCTTGCTGAGATTAAAGATCTCAAGGAACAATTGATTTTTGTAGGTGAGATTATTCCTGATCATTCTCTTGTGCAGACTGTTCTTGATGCTTTACCTGAGTCATATCAGACTTTTGCTTCCACGTGGAGACTTGTTACTGAGGACAGACCTGATGTTGTCAAGTATGATACTTTAGTCAACAAGATCTTGCAAGAAGCGTAGTCTAGGCAAAACATAGGCAGCGTGCAGTTGATCAGGCATTTGTTGCTGCGTAGTAGAGAAGAAGTGGTAAGCCAGCCCCTTCCACTGTTTCTTCTCCTATTAGTAGGTCTGCAACTTCTTCTCCTTCCACAGGTAGCAACAATAGGTTTGAGAAAGCTCTTGATAAAGGTAAGAAAAAGATTAGGTGCAACTATTGTAAGGCAACTGATCATGTCATTAAGAATTGCCCTAAGCTAAAGAGGCTAAAGAGGCAAAGAAGAAAGAGTCAAATGCAGCCACAATAGCGGATGCTTCTACAAATGCAAATTCTGCAAATGTTGTGCAGGATACAGAATCGGTGTTTAGCGTGTATTGCCAGTATGATCCATTTGTACATGATGCATGTTTGGCAGTTTTTGTTGACTCTGATGTATGGTATTTTGACAGTGGTGCTACAAAGCACATTACCTCGCATCGTGATATGTTCACTTGTCTTGAGGCTGTCTCTAATGGGAATACTGTCACATGTGCCAATAATGCTTCTTACCCAATGAAGAGCATTGGTAAAATTATGCTTACTGCTGCAAATGGCAGCGCTTTCACACTTTCAGATGCTTTGTATATGCCACGGATAAAGAAGAATGTATTGTCTGTCTCTGTGCTTGTGCTAGACTTGGACTTGTAGTCAAATTTATGGATGACAGATGTACTGTTCATGATTTGACTTCTGGTGATAGGATTATTGCATCTGGCACCTTGTTTCGTGGGCTGTATAGGCTCAATTCTTATGACAAGTGTGGAAGATTTAGCAAATGCAGTTTTTGATGAAAAGGCAGTTTCAGATGCAAAACTATGGCATGCTTGTTTTGGTCATCTGAACTTTGCTAGTTTGCTGCGTTTGCAAAAATTTGATATGGTTGCTTCATTGTCTCCTCTTGAGGCACCATTAAAACATGTTTGTGAAGGCTATATTTTGAACAAAATGCAGCGTTCTGCGTTTCCAAAGGATGGTTCTGTGCGGGCCACTCGCAAATTGCAACTTGTACATAGTGATGTATGTGGGCCTATGCAAACTTCGTCATTTGGTAAACACTTGTATTTCGTGACTTTCATTGATGATTACTCAAGGCATGCATGGGTATATCCACTGAAGGCAAAGTTCGAAGTGTTTTTGTGCTTCAAACAGTTTTTGCTTATGGTTGAAAATGTATCCAATTGTATTGTGGGCACCCTCCGTTCTGATCGAGGGGGGGAGTACATGTCTAAAGAGTTTGATGCATTTCTGGCTAGTCGTGGGATAAAACACCAATGTACAGTGCGATATACCCCTCAGCAAAATGGTGTTGCTGAGAGAAAAAATAGGTCACTTATGGAGATGGCACGATGTATGGTCAAGAGCCAAGCTTTGCCACATGCGTTTTGGCTTGAGGCTGTCATGTGTGCTGCATATGTACTCAACAGGTGTCCCACTAAGGCCTTGTAGTCTGTTACTCCATACGAAGCTTGGCATGGCGGGAAGCCTTCTATTGGTCACTTGCGTGTCTTTGGTTGCTTGGCCTATGCTTTAGTGCCTATACAACAACGAAGAAAATTAGATGATAAGGCTGTCAAATGCATTTTGTTGGTTATACAGTGCTGAGAGCAAGGGTTACAGATTGTATCATCCGTTGTCAAAGCATATCTTGATTAGTCGAGATGTTGTTTTTGTGGAAGATGCTGTGCAGCCTTTGTTATCATGTACCAAAGAGACAGGTGTGAGCTCACGAGATGTATTTGATACGTTGTTACCTCTGTTTATAGGTGGGAATTCAAATGTAAGTCCTAATGAGGTAAATATTCAGCCTATGCAGATTTCAAACGACATCATAGATCAGCCTATTTCTGATGCAGATTTACAGGATGTAATTTATGAGGATAGGGCTGAAAATGAGCAGGCTAGATGTATGCCTAAATGGCTGGTGCAAACTTTGCGTGATAGTAAAATTGATGCACCTATGTGTAGTCGTACTCGTTCAGGTTTTTAGCATGCCTCTTATGCATCAGATTGTTATGCTTTGGCTGTGTCTAGTATGTGTGAAGAGGAAGAACAAGGAAGAATCTCTTTCATTTGATGAGGCACAAAAATCAAAAAATTGGTTGGCTGCAATGCAAACTGAATATGATGCTATAATGAAGAATGGTACATGGTCTTTGTATGTGTGATTTGCCTATTGGTAAAAAGGTCATTGGATGTAAGTGGGTTTTTAAGTTGAAACGAAAGCCAGATTGCAGTGTTGATCGCTATAAGGCTAGACTTGTTGCAAAGGGTTATGCTCAAGAAAAGGGCATTGATAAGACAGTGGTTCAGAAAATCAAAGAATACACGGAGCTCAAAGCACTAGTCGACCAACAAGCCAAGGAGGGACCAGCTTCAAAAGGCACATGTGAGAGACAAAGAAGACCAACATACACAGCAACTTAAGGATTCCCATGCTATGTTCACAGCCAAGGAAGAAGGGTATAAGGGAAAAATCACTAAGCTAAATGAAGCCATTGCTCTGCACAGCCAAACAAAGAGTAATTAATTGGAATTAGGGTTGCAGGAAAGCACAAAAAGCTTGGAGAAGAAGAAGCAAGAATGCACACAACACACAGTGTATTAGATTGTGTCAATGTATAAAGATAAGTTAGCCCTAGAAGGATGAGCGTATATACAAGCCGGGGAAAAAAACCTCCTAAAGAGGGAAAAAGTGCCCCGGCGGTCCTAAGTGTGTTCACACACATCACTGCGTATATATATGGCAACAAATCCCCCCTGGGAGTGATGGTGTGAAGGAGAGCTGGCACTCATGTATAGGGAAGTGCCATGCCCGAAGTAGATCAATCCACAAAGGGAAGCAAGCCCAAAGCTTTGCGGAAAGCTTCAAACTTCTCACGAGGAAGCGCCTTTGTGAAAAGATCGGCGAGGTTGTCTCGTGTTGGCACATATGCCAAGCTGATCTCCTGCTCTGAGAGTCTCTCCCTCTCCATGTGCTTTGTGCGAGCATTAAAAATCTCGGTTTCCCGCATGCCAATGCGCTCTGACTGTCAGTGTAGATAGAGGTGGCAGACTCCTGTCCAACACCCAAGTCAGCCATAAGTCGTCTGAGCCACACACACTCAACCGTAGCTATGAAAGCTACCCTCCTGTACTCAATTTCACAACTAGAAGTGGCCACAGTAGGTTGCTTCTTGCTCAACCAAGATATGCATGAGCTACCGAGTATGAAACAGAAACCACTTGTGGACACTCTTGTGTCATAGCAACCAGCCCAATCTGAGTCCGAAAAAGCATGTAAATCTGGTGGCAACGATCCCCCCTTGGGATAAAACAACCCAAGATGTATGGTGCCACTCAAGTAGTGAAAGATGCGTTTAACTGCCTTCCAATGCTGAGACCCTAGGCTATGCATAAACCTGCTCACCTGTGAGACTGCAAACTAAATGTCCGGCCTCATAATGCATACATAAATGAGGCAACCAACTGATAGAGTGTGACATCAAAGTGATCTCCAGCATCATGAAGACTCAACTTCAAACTTGTCTCCATTGGAGTAGCAATAGGCTTGGAGTATTCAAGGCCAAATCTCCGCAACAATGTCTCAATAATCGACACAAAGCAATACCTCCATCACACTGCTTAAATTGTATCCCCAAATAATGATGCAAATGCCCCAAATCTGACATCTCAAAAGAGGCATTCAAATCAGCCTTAAAATCAGCAATATGACTCTCATTTGGTCATGTGAGCAGCATGTCATCGACATAGAGAGAGCAATGATTAGATGTACATCATCCACACGTTTAACATACAAAGTGCTTTCTGTTGGACTATTCTGAAAACCATGTGCAGTCAAATATGCATGTATCTTTTCATACCAAGCTTGTGGAGCTTGCTTTAAACCATACAAAGCCTTTTTCAACCTGCACACTTTGTTTTCCTGCCCTCTTTGAACAAAACCACGAGGCTGCGATACATACACCTCCTCATGCAAATCTCCATTCAAGAATGCAGTCTTTATGTCCAACTGATGTACATTCCAACCATTTTGAGCTGCCAATGCACAAAAGCTACGAATGGTAGTCATACGACAAGTGGGACCACTGTCTTGCTAAGGACTTTGTTGTTCTCCTCTAATGTTTGGAACCTATTTTCCTATTCTTGTGCTGCTTTAAGTATTACCTCTCTGTGTGTTGCATCTATTGTAGCCATTTGCTCCTTAAGTGCTTGCACTTGACCATTCACTTCCTATAATTATCTCCATAGTGTGGCATTCCTGTCTTAGAGCATGTGAGTAGTAAGTAACTGGCATCACCATACCCTTTGTTCTTATTCCCACATAGAAGCACTTGTGGATGTTGAGCCCTCTGTTTCATGAAATTGTAGTTGTAGCATGCTGTCAAGGCCTTCCATGGTTTCTTGTATAGATCAGCCTCTGAGTTGTGCAAGAAAGAACCTTCTCTAATTGTGCTCATCTCTTCTATTCTCCTCTTCTTATTGGGGTTTGTAGGCTCTTCTGCTCTCTTTTTCTTTTTAGCATCGTGGCCTTCCTTTGTGGCATCTAGTTCTACTGACATAGCTTCTTCATATCTTGTACTCACATCTGTTTTGGGCACTTGTTGTTCTGGAGCCTGTTCCGCTCCTATCTCTGCTGAATGTGGCTGATCCAAAATAACAGCGTCGTGGAGTGGTGAGAGGTTTGGGAATACCATTTGGGCAGGGCTTGAGGGTGGTGTGGGAAGTGGAAATTCAAGAGTTGTGCTTGTTGGTATCCCTTCAGTGCCCTGTGCTTCTTTTTGCTCTAGCACTTGCTTCAATGAAGCTATCTCTTGTGACACTTCTGCATCCAAGCATTGGGATTCATCTTTAACTTGCTGGAGGATCCCCCTCATCTTTTTGTCTTTCTTGATCCTCTTACCCTTCTTCAACTCTTATAATAGCTCCTTAGTTTCTTTTAAGACCGCTTGTCCTTGTTGCAGCTCTTCGGGCATGATAGGAGATGGTTCCAAGGGTGCTATAGCTTGAGTACCTATTCTCCCTCCTGTGTGCCTTCTAGAATTGGAAGGTTAGCTGCATGGCTGAGCACTCTCGTAAAGGAGATAGGGGTTACAAACACCTTTGATTGGTGTGGCTTGAGATAATTCTCCATTTCTCAATGTATGTACCACTCCCAATCTTCTTCTTTGTCTTCATGGACCTTGGCAAGGCAATTTAGGGGGACCCTATTACCTGTCCATGGGTTTGACCTGCACTAGCATGGACATGGCTCTGTAAGACTTTTCATCTACTTCATCCCTTATTTTATCATATTTTTCCCCATTGGAGTTATAAGAAATCCTCTTCAGCATGTCTTCCATGGGCATTTGTGTCGGGATTGGTGGAGGCAACTGGAAAGCGTTGCGTATCAACTCCCCTGTGATGATATTCAGTTGTGCCATCTAACTTTGTTATTGTACCCCTCTTTGTGGATTTGTCTCATAAGTCTTCAAATACTTTGCACATAAGTTTGTGTTGATAGGTGCGGGAGAGGATTTCTGCCATTCGGCCAAGACCCACCTTCTCTAGCTTGTCTTTGACCTCTATATCCTCCAGTATCTAAGCACTTTGGGTTGTGATACTGGAGAAAAATCTTTCCGTGATGATATGTTTGTATATCTATGCTGATTACAGAGCCCTAAAACTTCTGCGCATATGGCCTAAGATAGCTGAGTTTAGTGCCTCAGGATGCTCTCTTTTTTCTGACCAACTGATGACCCCATTGTACTGGCCTGAGTGTGACGATCGGATTTCCTTCTACTTCAGGGTTGAATGTAGCGGAGGAAGCCATCTAGAACATTGAAAAAAGCGTAAGTTATAATTATTGATAGGAGCTCGTAGTCCTACTTTTTTGTGCATATGTGTGTGTGTGTGTGTATGCACATGTTTGTGTACTGATGTAAAGAGTGTTAGTGGAAAGGTGTGTGTGGTAATGAGTTTTAAGTCGTGAAGGTGTAGGTCGTGAAATAGCAGCCGCTTGAGGGTTAAGACATGAGATGGTTAAGCCATGAAGAGCTTAGCTCATGAGATGCTTAAGATGTGAAGGGCTAAGCACATGAGATGCTTAAGCCGTGAAGGGCTTAGCACATGAGAGATAGCAAATTATTACTTCGTGAGACATCAGGGTTGGTGGCTCGTGATTATTAGTGGAGAAGAGGGGTTAGTGATGTATGTGTGGTATGAACAAATTTCAAGGGGTCGGTGCAATGTTATTCCACCCAAGGGGTTGTTGTGAACCACAGGAGATGCTTAAGCCATGAAGGGCTTGGCACGTGAGACAGCTGATTATTACTTCGAGAGACTGCAGGGTGGTGGGCCATGATTATCAGTGGAGAAGAGGGGTCGGTGATGTATGTGAACAACTAATTTCAAGGGGTCGATGCAATGTTATTCCACCCAAGGGGTTGGTGTGAACCTCATGAAATAGCAGACTGCTATTTCACGAGTTTGAAAGCTCATGCCCTTGTGATTCGATTTGGGGAGAGATCGACATTTTTACATGCAATGGATTGTGGAAAAACAAAAAAGAGGAAGTAAGATGTGCAATCCATTAATAAGATATGAATCGATTCAATCTCTATCCACAATGATTTTATTCATACGAATGAATAAAATTAATCCATTAATAAGATATGAATCGATTCAATCTCTATCCACAATGATTTTATTCATACAAATGAAACAAACGAAGGTGGATAACATGCTCCTATCTGAGAGTGATGGTCGTCGTCGCAAAGCAATGACGAAGTGATGCACATCGATGTGGATGTAATTCAATAGGTGATGAAGAGCGATGAAGATCGAATGCAGCAAGATCATCGGAGGAGGTCAAAGAAGAATACACAAAAAAAAAGAGAGGGAAGAAGCAGTATTTATGATTCAGCCACCATTGGTATTAGTAGTAGCTAGCTTAAATAGGAAATGCCACATGTCCGTGCGATAGGTGGAGGGATTGTGACCATTTCATAGCGTGAAGTGCTAAAGTTGGTTCATGATGACATGAACCATTTTGAAGTGTCTTATAAGGTGAAACAGTTCTGAGTGTTTCAGGGTGTGAAGTAGTTGGACCAATTCACAGTGTGAAACTGTTTGATCCCTTATGCATGTAAATTTTGATACCCTATGGCTTCCTATATGCTCAAACACTCAAGGCCACACATTATGCATTCAGAGGAGGAGAATAGTACACATGAAACGAATGAACATGTTTCACGGCTTGAAAGGCATACTCTTTTACCTTGTACCCACTTGTACCCACTTGCTTGGGGATGGGTACCTCTTATGATCCTTTTCCATTTATTGCCATGTAAACCAATGGGGTACTTTGGACCCTATGGGTATTTTTTGTTGCAATTGCACTTTAGTTTAGAGTGCGAGCTTTGGATATTTCCCTCCATCTAGTTGAGGAGTGCATCCATTGAGTCCTAGTGAACCTGTTTTGTTTCTTGTGCATGTGAGTGCACGTCTTCTTTACCCTAGTCCATAGTTTGGTTCAGCTCTTTCTCCCTCGTGGATGAAATTGGTGGTGTTACACTCTCCTATGAACATCTTTCTTTCATGCCAGACCAATGTTGGTCCTTCTTTGTCACTTGACTTAGCAAAGGATTGGCTTTGTCCTTCTTAGCAGAGGATTGGCTTTGTTTGTTCTTGGTCTCTTCTATTGTCCTGAAGGTGCACACAACATATGGTTTTGGGTGTCTTTGGTATCCATACCATTGCACTAGCCATGTGAGGCTAGTAAGTCCTTTTGGACCCACCCGCCTTTGAATGCTAAGTTGAGTGTGGGCTTGCTTGGAATATTGCTTTCTATCCTTGGGGTGCCTTCCTAGTTGCTTGTAGCATGGCTTTTTTGGCTAGATTCCCATGTGGTCATGTCTGTATCATAGTACCTTTGGGCACAGTGGCATTTTGACGGTGGTGGACAATATGGCTACGAGACTTCTTATGTCTCTAGGATCCCTTGTAAAAGTGAAGGTTTCTTCCATGTGTTTGTTGCATATTCAACCCTAGGGATTGAAGGGATGGACAAATCTTGCTCTGCTTGCTTAAACATTCTTGCCACCATGAGGTCACTGTGAGTCCCTTCCTCGGATCCTTCTAGATTTGGAGTAGGCACATTCAATTTCCTTTCCGTTATCAGCTTGTTTCTTGGATACATTGTATCCCTAGCCCTGTTAGCCCTTAATCTGGCTTCGTGATTTCGTTGGTACTCCTCAACTAGGGCCTTAGCTTCCTCAAGCTTTCTTATTTCCTCGTCAATGTTTGGGTATTTCCCAATCCCCTTAGGTGTTGTTAGTCTCTCCTTTGCAGTTTCTTAGGCGTGCTTGTACTGTTTCGGCACTTGGTCATCTCCTTCCGTTGATTGGGTGGATCTGGTGTCAATGGTATCTTCTTCGGATCCATCCTGAATTGTGACCATGGTATCACCTTTGCCCACTTTCTTCACTCTTGTCCTTCTCCCAATTTTAGAGGTTGTGATATCTACTAGGTTTTTCTCTTTGCCCCTTTTTTTGCTTGCGCTCGTGTTAGGAAATTCAATGGTGTGATATTCCCAGGCTTCACACTTATGGTCCTGGTAGTGGCATGGTTAGAAGTGGAGGCCAAACCACCAGTGCGATATGGACAGTCTTTAATCAAATGATCAACCCCACACTGAACATATGTGTAATATTCCTCCCTCCAGCATTTGAGGTGTAAAGGTGTAAGAACCTCCCCTTCTGTTCTTGTAATTATTTCCCTCTCTGAAATAGAAAAAACATCTTATTTTCCCCTAGAGAGAGAAAATGTCCAGAGAGAGGTAATTCAAAATTGAGATATCTTTGGATACAAAAATTCTCCTAGTGTCTAAAATGGATTTCCCTAAATCAGAAGTTCAAAATGAACTTTCCAATGTGCATTAGGAATTAATTGAAAATGGTATAAGGGACCTTAGCCTGAGGGTCTACATTTTCAGAAATTTTTGGATTATGGTCCAATTAAGGTTCCAATGGGCCAATTGGATTAATCCAAGTGTTAGGATGAGATAAATCCAAAAGAATTAAAAAATCCAAAAAATGAGTAAATGCTCACATTAGTTGAAGAGTTGACTGAGTACAAGGTTTATTAGTTAAAAATTATTAGCTATTACTAAAAAATGAGATATTTTGAAATAATGATGCATTTTTGACACCTTGGTAATAAGGAAAGGGAGACCTTTGAGGTAGGCACCTTATTCATATATGGAAGGGTTTTTTAATTCAAAAAATTATGATATTTTTATCTCTCCTCTCTCTTGGATCAAACCAAATCAAAAAGGGAGCCAAACTGGTCCAAATCTTGTCCAAATTGAGTCAAACTAAACCTGAAAAATTCTAGAACCCAGTTGGACTTGGTTAGTGGCCTCCCTCACCTATAAATAGAACCCCTCAGTCATTTGTAATAAAATATTGGAGCTATACCATGCCAATATTATATTAAAATAATCATATTTTCTATTATCCCTTAAATTTTCCTCTCTTGGGAGCTTGGAGCTTCTCTCTCCCTAAAAAAACTCTTGGAGTTTCTCTTCTCCTCTTGGTGGACCAATTGATTGGTCGGGGTCTTCACTCTGCTAATAGAGAATCAAGCCAAACTTGGAGGTAAAATCGATTTATATGGTTTTTTTTAATTTATCTCATGACTTTCTTCTTCTCAACCCCTCTCAAGCTTGAGAAGCTTTCTAAATGATTGTTTTAATTCAAATCAAGCTTTCCCTAAAAATCATAATGTTTAATTAAGAGAAAGTTAATCTTTATGCTTATTTGTAATGCTTATTTGTAATGTTTAATTAAGAGAAAGTTGATCTTTATGCTTATTTGTAATGCTTTCTTTAAGTAAATCTCTCTCTCTCTAAAAGAATAGCCATCTTTATGGCTAAATCCCTTGGAAAAGGATGCTTCTCAATGATAGTCTCTTAATTCAAAGCTAAACTCTAGGCTTGATGAGTTAAAGATTAAGAAAATGATATTTTCATGATTTTGTGCTATTAAAATAATAAAAAACTCTTTTAGATTATTTATGAGTAGTTAAAAACTACTTTGATTCATTCTAAATGAGAAAGGAATTATCCTAACAAATTGAAAAAAGAAGAATGTTGAAATTAGCTTAATTTAGTGAGATAATTATAGTTATGTTTATAATTATGGCTAAATTATGATTTAAATTCATAGTTTGATTTTAAGCATAAAAGAAGAACTACTATCATATTTTCATTACAAGATTTTATTCTTTTAGAAAAATTAAGAATTATTAGTAATAGCAGCAAAGCTATGGTAAAATTTTTAGAAAATAATACATATCTTATTTTTATGCATAATACTAAAAAAGGACTTCCTACCATATTCTAGGATTGGACATCCTATGAAAAAAGAATGATTTTCATCATATTCATGGAAAATAAATTTTTAGTATTTATGCATCAATATTTTAATTAAAAGAAAAGAAACTTTTGGTAAATTTATTTTTATGCAAAAAGAGGAATTCCTATGATAATTGAGATCCAGGTAATTAAATAGTAAAAGAGGAATTTTTGGCATATTTCAAATTATGAGTATTTATCAAAAGTGAAATTTTGAGTATTATTATTTTTATTGAGAAATATGGGCAGAATTGATTTTTGTAAATCCCATGAATCTTTTATTCAAAAAGAAGAATATTGAATATATCTTACTTGAGAAATTTGAGAAAGAATTTGAAAATAGCCATCAAGAAAACTTGGATAATTCTTATTCAGAAAAGAGAATCTCGAATAGCTAGGAGGCTTGAGGATCCAATGAGTAAATGGAAGTTTAGAACTAATTCTCATTAATGAAGCTTAAGGAATGAAAATACAATACGTAAATGCTCTTTCTGAGTTTTTACTATTCAATTCTTATAAGGTTTATTTTCCCTTTTTAAACCTTCAACAACACTCTAGTACGTAGATTCAATGGGATCGAGAAAAAGTACCTCTAACTAGACCAAGCAATTGTGGCAGAAACTTAGAAAAGTCCTATCAGTATCGAAAGTAGAAAACGGTACTAAAAGTGGATGTGATAAGATGTGATGTGGATTTGAATCAATGTAAATGAATGTGATGGGATGTAAATGGATGCGATGTGATTAGATGAGATGTGAATGTGATAAGAGGAGATGTGAATGTGATGTGATAGATGTGCATGTGAATGAATGGATGGATGTGGATAGATGTGAATGTGAATGAATGGATGGATGTGGATAGATGTGCATGTGAATGAGTAGATGGATGTGGATAAATGTGAATGTGAATGAATAGATGGATGTGGATGTGAATGTGAATGAATAGATGGATGTGGATAGATGTGAATGTGAATGAATGAATGGATGTGGATGAGCTATGAATGGATGAGCTATGAATGGATGTGGTGTGATATGGATAGATGTGGATGTGATGTAATGTGATGAGCTATGAATGGATGTGGTGTGATATGGATAGATGTGGATGTGATGTAATGTGGATGGAATGAATGTGATGTGATGGAATGTAATGTGGATGGAATGAATGTGATGTGATGTGGATGGAATGAATGTGATGTGATATGGATAGATGTGGATGGAATGTATGTGATGTGATGTGGATGCAATGAAAGTGATGGGTGTGATGGGATGTGAATGGGAGTGATAAGATGTGAATGGGTGTGATGGATGTGAATGGATGTGATGAGATATGAATGGGTGTGATGGGATGTGAATGGGAGTGATAAGATGTGAACGGGTGTGATGGATGTGAATGGGTGTGATGAGATATGAATGGATGTGATAAGATGTGAGTGGATGTGATGAGATATGAATGGATGTGATGAGTTGTGAGCGGATGTGATGAGATGTGAATGGATGCGATGAGATATGAGTGGATGTGAATATGATGTGATGATATCTAAATGGATGTGGATCTAGGTAGATGTGAATGGATGTGATGTGATGTTAATGGATGTGATGTGGATCTGGGTAGGTGTGAATGGATGTGATGTGATGTGAATATGATATGATGAGATGTAAACAGATGTGAATGTGATGTGATGTAATGTAAATAGATGTCAATGTGATGTGATGAGATGTGAATGGATCTGGGTAGGTGTGAATGGATGAGATGTGATGATGTGATGAGATGTGGATCTGAATGAATATAAATGGATGTGATGTAATGTAAATGGATGGATGAGATGTAAGGTGGATGAATGTGATGTGATGAGATGTAATGTGAATGGATGGATGTGGATCTCGGTAGGTGTGAATGGGATGTGATGTGATGTGAATATGATATGATGAGATGTAAACAGATGTGAATGGATGAGATGTGATGTGAATATGATATGATGAGATGTAAACAGATGTGAATGGATGAGATGTGATGTGAATATGATATGATGAGATGTAAACAGATGTGAATGTGATGATGAGATGTAAACAGATGTGAATGTGATGTGATGAGATGTGAATGGATCTGGGTAGGTGTGAATGGATGAGATGTGATGTGATGAGATGTGAATGGATCTGGGTAGGTGTGAATGGATGAGATGTGAATGGATGTGATGTGGATCTGGGTAGGTGTGAATGGATGTGATGTGATGTGAATATGATATGATGAGATGTAAACAGATGTGAATGTGATGTGATGTGATGTGAATATGATATGATGAGATGTAAACAGATGTGAATGTGATGTGATGAGATGTAAACAGATGTGAATGTGATGTGATGAGATGTGAATGGATCTGGGTAGGTGTGAATGGATGAGATGTGATGTGATGAGATGTGGATCTAAATGAATATAAATGGATGTGATGTAATGTGAATGGATGGATGAGATGTAAGGTGGATGAATGTGATGTGAATGTGATGTGATGAGATGTAAACAGATGTGAATGTGATGTGATGAGATGTGAATGGATCTGGGTAGGTGTGAATGGATGAGATGTGATGTGATGAGATGTGGATCTGAATGAATATAAATGGATGTGATGTAATGTGAATGGATGGATGAGATGTAAGGTGGATGAATGTGATGTGATGTGGATCTAGGTAGATGTGAATGGATGAGATGTGATGTGAATGGGGGTAGATGTGAATGGATGTGATGTGATGTGATGTGGATCGGGGTAGATGTGAATGGATAAGATGTGATGTGATGTGGACCTAGGTAGATGTGAATGGATGAGATGTGATGTGAATGGATGTGATGTGATGTGATGTGATGTGGATCGGGGTAGATGTGAATGGATGAGATGTGATGTGAATGGATGTGATGTGATGTGATGTGGATATGGGTAGGTGTGAATAGATGAGATGTGATGAGGATGGATGTGACGTGATGTGATGTGATGAGGATCTGAATAGATGTAAATGGATATGATGAGATGTGATGTGGATGAATGTGATGTGATTTGGATAGATGTGATGAGATGTAATATGATGGATTGGATGAGATGTGATGAGATGTAATATGATGTGATTGGATGAGAATGGATGAGAATGGATGAAGGATGATGGGAATAGATATGACTGGATGTGGAATAAGCAAAGTGAATTGATTTGGAACAATGTGGGAAGATGAGAGTTCATTAGAAACTGTATTTATGACTTGTTTAAATGACTGTTTTATGTCAAGAATGCTGGGGAAGCATTTTCACCATCTTGTGTACGAGGTCGTAGAGACCTAAGAAATAAAGTTGCAACAGCAGAGCTAACGGAGAGTCAATGGAGGACATCTCATGTAGCAAGGTCGTTCGAGGTCTTGACTAGCCTCGGTTCAATTTAAATGGTGAGCTTCTGATATGGTGGATGAGGGACCAAGGAAGCGGCCTATGAGTGAAGCGTTAGGTGACCTGCAAAGGAGCCTAGAGGGTGCTGACCATATGGTGCTCGGGCTTTGGGTCACCGAAGATATCCATGCGTGCGTCTCGGGGAAGAAAATGGAACAAGGAGTTAGAGTTGTTTTCTGAACTCGGGTATGGATTTGGTTGGCCTTGGTGATCCTCAACAGATGAGTCCATGACTCTTTTATATGGATCTGTTGGTTGATCTTGCTGATCTTCAACGGAGAGTCCATCTGGATTTTTCTTATGTGATTATATTCCCGGGTACCATGAGCTAAAAGGCCCTAAGTGAACAGGTGGTGAGCGTTCTGGTTGCCAATGATGCCATAGGTACACCGATGAAGGAATGATTGTTGTAAATTGAAATTCAAGCTAGATATTTTGGAGGATTATGATCAGTGATACTAAATGGTTTCATTAAAATATTGTTTTAAAGACAGTTGAATCTGTGAAACAAGCAATTTCATATTGGGTGTGTAAGTGGTGTGACTATCTTGAAGTTTGCTTGAAGCGAGCTTGAAGCGCCGGCTAGGGGGCCTGGGAACTCTTTTCCCCTGGTACCCGGGGCAAAACATAACCAAATTCCTAAATGGATCCTATCACTATAGTGGTTGGGCAGTTAGCTAACCCATGGGATTGGATGGTTAGGCTGGACTGATGGATCCCTAAAATGAGACTCAATTATGTTAAGTTACGATAGTTGAAGTAAATCTCGGATAACCCTTGTTCTATGGAAAAGAATCAACGGCTGTGCCTCTTGATGAGGAAAAAAGCATTGGACTCTATGATCCAAGTGCAAGTCTCTTCCTTGATCTGACCATGAGACTAACGGGTTCGGTCGGATCAATTTGGTTAGTGAAGACCTTGACTACGTTAGAATAAAATATCCTGGAGGAATCACCTATCTGTTCGGTCAGATCAATTTGGTTAGTGAAGACCTTGACTACATTAGTGAAGAC
Organism: Cibotium barometz; assembly: GCF_041138505.1. NCBI lineage: Eukaryota > Viridiplantae > Streptophyta > Polypodiopsida > Cyatheales > Cibotiaceae > Cibotium > Cibotium barometz. Next base: position 16,246,322 of record NC_141052.1, on the reverse strand, counting down.
CTTGACTATGTTAGAATAAAATATCCTGGAGGAATCACCTATCTGTTGGGCGAGGGAAGTGTTTTTGGGTTTGGTTTTGGAAGAACCAAGGGATTAGTCTCTTGTCTGGATATCCATGGGAGAGGCCCCAAGTGAGAGGCTCTGCCCTGCGTAAGAAGTGCTACTTCCACTATTAGCACCCCAAAATTCGTTGCGCGAAGGGGGCTGGGATCTTTCGACAAGAAAGTGTTGGCATGACGTTGTTTGGTGCTGCCAAGGGCTGGCTTGGCTCGCATTACCCACATTCTTATGAGGGCACTCCGCTATTCTTATGAGGGCACTCCGCTATTCGATGAGCTCCATTACAACCAAAACATTGTATTGGTCCCGTTTAGCGAATAATGATACTTTGTTGTGGTCGCTCACAAAAATCCTATTTAGAGAATAATGATATGTTAAAATAGCAAGAGGAAGTATTTACAAGCCTTTTTGTATCTAGACGGAGATAATACCAAGGAAGTTCATTTTATCATCTTTTTCCTTGTCTATAACACAATTCTATTAACAAGACATGTTTATTACAAAAGACCATGACAACGCGACAAGGGATAGTCCTGTGTTGAAAGAGAACTCGTATCGCGTTGTTGTGATCGCTCACAAAAATCATGTTTAGCGAACAATGATACGAAAAAATCATGTTTAGTACCTCATGTTTGCATTCTCTTTTACAACTAAGAAAGTTGATCACACTCATCATTTTATTCTGGTCTAGAAGATGGTGCTATTAAAAAGACATGTTTATTACAAAAGAGCACAACAACACGGCAGAGGGTAATCTTGTCTTTAAACATAAGATCTTGCATTCAAACATCTTTATTTACCGAAACATAAGATTTTTCATACAAACGAAACATACCTTCACAACCAAAACGACCACAACAACGCGATATGGGGTATATTTGCCGGTAGGATGACCTAGCATCGCGTTGTGGTGGTAGTTTTGGGGGATTGAAAGGACTTCTCGTCTTGCATTTCTCTTTGCTACGAAAAAAACAACAACAATGCGACACATACTTGCCACAGTAGAATACCCTCCCCTTGCGTTATTGTGGTAGTTTTTGTAGCAAAGAGAAATGGACATTTGATTAATGTATTTTCCCACCAAGAGAGAGAGAGAGAGAGAGAGAGAGAGAGAGAGAGAGAGAGAGAGAGAGAGAGAGAGAGAGAGAGAGAGAGAGAGTCTAAGGCAAAGATCTGAGGGAATTGGACATTTGATTAAAGTATTTTCCCACTAACTGAAATTTTGTTATGTCTACTTCTTTTGCTTGAGATAGAAAGTGATACTCAGGCAAAGAGCTGAGAAATAAGGGCATCTGATATGGAGCATTTTACCACCAATTTTGATTTAGTCTTAGAGGGTGAGCGAGCGAGAGAGAGAGAGAGAGAGAGAGAGAGAGAGAGAGAGAGAGAGAGAGAGAGAGAGAGAGAGACTCAGGCAAAGAGTAGAGGGAGTTTCAATAAGATAATTTTTTGGTTTACATTAGATTGAGAAGGACATAAGGGCACAGATTTATATTATCAGCACAAAAAGAGAGATATTACAAAATGGCTTTTTTTAAAAGAAGTTTAACTTAAAAAGATATTACAAAATGATTATCCCTTAAAAAGAGTCTTTCAAGGCTACAACTTTCGTAAGTTGAGCAGAGTTTTCAGCATCTTTTTGGAAGCAGACACTGTACTCAAGTCCCTCCTTTCTATATATTCTGTGATACACCAATTTGGCATCCCTAACCTCGTTCTTTGGCCACTCTTCAGCTTGGGCTATCCTCTGGTCACATGTAGATTTTGCCTCAGCTATTTTCTACTGTTGCTGGGCCGCTTGTTGGCTTTTGCAACCTCTCCTTTCTCCTGCACAAAGAGAAAGCACTGAGTTAGTCTTACCTATGGAACCACTGAGTTAAGCACTTAGTTAGGCTTTCCTATGGAGCCGCTAAGTAAAGCACTGAGTTAACGCCTGAGTTATGTAGCAAGGAGAAAAGGGAAGGAGAAAGGCTTACCTCCAAAAGGGCTAGCTCCAAACCTTGCAGAATTTTGAGCACTTTTATTTTGTTCAGTCTCTTTCCCAATGATTGAGGAGGCACCAGGTGTTGGAGGGGCTCGAAAAGTTCCATAAAGTCTAATACCTCCTCCGTGCATAGGAAAGGCAATTTTTCCATAGTTTTTACACTACCTCACTGTTAGCAAAGGATGGTGTGTTGATAAAGTGGCTATGTTGACAAAGGAGTGTGTGTAATCTTAACCAATGCTCAAGCGTGTGTGCTTGTGTAATGTGTAAGTTTGTCTTTTAACCACTGGCTCAAGCATGTGTGCCCATGTGAATTTATGATGAATACAACTGGGGGATGATTGTAAGTACTATTTACTGATGTCATCATCATGATTGAGAGAGAGAGAGATGTTCTTTTAACCACTGGCTCAAGCATGTGTGCCCATGTGAATTTATGATGAATACAACTGGGGGATGATTGTAAGTACTATTTACTGATGTCATCATCATGATGATTACTATTTACTGATGTCATCATGATGATTGAGAGAGAGAGAGAGAGAGAGAGATGTTCTTGATGATTGAGAGAGAGAGATGTTCTTGATCTTTCTTGTAGTTATAATTCTTTATTTCTCTCTCTCTCTCTCTCTCTCTCTCTCTCTCTCTCTCTCTCTCTCTCTCTCTCTCTCTCTCTCTCTCTCTCTCTCTCTCTAGTAATATTTTGAGTGAGATGAAGCTTTTTCTTTATCTATAACACGATTCTATAACAAGACACATTTATTACAAAAGACCATAACAACGTGACAGGGGGTAGTCATGTGTTGAAAGAGAACCCGTATCGCATTGTTGTGGTCGCTCACAAAATCGTGTTAGCGGTTCACTTTTACAACACAGGAAGTTGATCATCATATTTTCCTTGTCTATAACACGGTGTTATTAACAAGAGATGTTTATACAAAAAGAACACAACAAGAGATGACCCGTACAAGGAATGTATATTTCATGGATAAATTTTGTACAGAGGTAAAAATTACAAAGCCCCTATGATGTTTGGGGTGGTGGAAAATTTGAACTGCCAGGGAGGGACTCCACACGACCGAGATGATCGGGACTATCAAGGTGGATAGTTCCTGGAACATCGAATCAAGGGGGGTGAGGGTACACTGTCGTGGGGCCGGTGGTGTGAAAGGATAGGGGACGTCCCAGGGCCTAATACTAGCTTGGTTAATTATCTGTTAGATAAGCTTGCTCTTCAAAAAGTGTCGTAGTCCTCCTCCTTTGTAAGCATTCAGTGGGGGGGTCCTACAAAAAACAAAAAGAAAGTTCAAGGATGAATAACAATTATAAAACAAAAGACTATTAGAAAGGTACTTAGAATGTGATGTACAAAACTGTACCTCTGATGGCATTTCAAGTAGCCTATGTGCATCAGCAAAAAGGCATGGAATGCGACATGCCAACCATAGGAGCTGCCATCCGGTTGATATGGAACCCTACATCTAATATATCTTGTGGAGCTTATAAAACCATCCTAGGTGACACCCTCTAGGGCTGCAAATGAATTTCCTCAAGGATCTGCATCCCAAACAAAATAATAATATAAATATAATTTCCATATGATAACCAAAAAATTGAATTGTCTTTATTGCATGTACTCATAGCATAACATTAGCATGAGTGCCACCGATGGAGTTGACCAAGTAACATTTCCTAGTCAGCAATTGGTACATCACTAAACTCCAATGGGCAACACTACAAGCAGCAAAAGGATGGAGCGAGAATTATGTATAGAAATACTGTAAGATTCCACCCTCTAGCTTTTGAGGTGTGCAGGTGTAAGAACCTCCCCTTCTGATCTTATAATTATTCCCCTCTCTGAAATAAAAGAAAGATCCTATTTTACCCTATTTTGGCCTGGAGAGAGAAAATGTCTAGAGAGAGGTAATTCAAAATTGAGATATTTTTGGATATAAAAATTTTCCTAGTGTCTAAAATGGTTTCCCTTAAAACAAAAATTCAAAAAGAACTTTCTAATGTGCAATTGGAATTATTTGAAAATAGGTATAAAGGACCTTAGCCTAAGGGTCTAAATTTTCAGAAATTTTTGGATTATGGTCCAATCAAGGTTCCTATGGACCAATAAGATTAATGGTCCAAATGTAGGAAGGAGATAAATTAAAGAATAAAAGAAAAACCTCCAAAAAATGAGTAAATGCTCACATACGATGTAGAGTGGAATAAGGACCAAAGAAAAGAATTAAAAAACTGAATTTTGACACCTCAGAGTGGGGATCTCCCCCCATGAAGTAGGTGCGTTTTTCTCATCATTACCCCCAATTTTTAATCAATAAAATGAGATATTTTCATCTCTCCTCTCTCCTATTTCAAAACTAGATCCAAAAGGTAAGCTGAACTGACACAAAAAATGGTCAAAAATTGACCAAACTAATCTGGAAAATTCTAGAATCAGTTTGCTTGGTTAGAGACTCACTTTTTCCTATAAATAGAAGCCTCTCCTTTTGTAAAAGCTTAATGGTGTTTATGCACTGTTACTATGTTCCTGTCCTGAGCCATCTACATTTAATTTTTTAATAATTCAATTGTTTTTGGCCTAATCCTCTCCAAAGTGAATTGGTGGCCACTCTTGCTTCAAACAAGAGTAGAACCCTCAATCCCTCAAGCCAAAGGAGAGCTTACAAGCTCCATGTAAGCTAATTTTCTTACTTGTTTATGAAGAATCTATCGTTTTCTAAATTTTTATGTTTTGTAGATGTTGAATTCAAATGCTATGCCTTTGATAAAAAGGCCACCCCCTTCTCCTCTTTACATTCCAACCTTTCTCAATCTTAGAAAGATTAACTAAAGGATTAATTAAACTCTTTATTTTTTACTCTTTTGAATTTAGAAAATTATGTAGATTAGAGTTCTATAAATCTAATTTGGGTTAATTTAAGTTAAATAAAGAATGATAAAAATGAGAAATGGTCAGCCATACAAAGGAGGTTATGGTAAAATTTTCTTGAAGTTTGTGCAAAAGAAAGTTTATTTTTATGTTATTCCAAAAGAGTAATTCCCATCATTTTTGCATCTAAAAGAAATGTTCTAATTACTCCATGTACATATTCACCTATGAATATGCATGGATATCATTGATATTAATTATTAAATTTGATTTTTATACATAGAAAGATGCATAAATGAATTTTTTATTATAAAAGTGTTATTCTCATTAAATTTGATTTTTATGCATAGAAAGATGCATAAAGGAACTTTTTTTATTACAAAAGTGTTATTCTCATTAAATTTGATTTTTATGCATAGACAGATGCATAAAAGAATATTTTTTTTAACAAAAGTGTTATTCTCATTAAATTTGATTTTTTTGCATAGAAAGATGCATAAAGAAATTTTCTTATTACAAAAGTGTTATTCTCATTAAATTTTACTTTTATGCATAGAAAGATGCATAAAGGAATTTTTCTTATCACAAAAGTGTTATTCTCATTCAATTTGATTTTTATGCATAGAAAGATGCATAAAGGAATATTTTTTTTATTACAAAGTCTCATTAAATTTGATTTTTATGCATAGAAAGATGCATAAAGGAATTTTTTTATTACAAAAGTGTTATTCTCATTAAATTTGATTTTTATGCATATGAAGATGCATAAAGGATTTTTTTTATTACAAAAGTGTTATTCTCATTAAATTTGATTTTTATGCATAGAAAGATGCATAAAGGAATTTTTTTATTACAAAAGTGTTATTCTCATTAAATTTGATTTTTATGCATAGAAAGATGCATAAAGAAAATGTTTTATTACAAAAGTGGTATTCTTATTAAAATTGATTTTTATGCGTAGAAAGATGCATAAAGGAAATTTTTTATTATAAAAGTGTTATTCTTATTAAATTTGATTCTATGCATAGAAAGATGCATAAAGGAAATTTTTTATTATAAAAGTGTTATTCCCATTGAAGTTGATTTTTATGCATAAATAGATACATAAAGAATTTTTATATCAAAATTAGAATTCTCTTAAATTCTATGAGTATTTGATAAATTAATAATTAAATACTCTAAGAGAGAAATTTCTATTATTTTATATTCACACGGATTGTAAAAAGAGAATTCAAGAAATCTATCGAGATCGAATATTCAGATAAATGATTGATCTATTCCTCATTGGAATTCGTAACTAATTTAAGTGAATATTCAAAGAAAGAAATTTAGTAAAATAGTAATTGAATCATCAAACCTTTTCGAGAAAGATAGATCAGGAAAATTCTTATCCGACTCGAACCTTGAATCAGACTATGACCAAGACCAAGCTCTTTCATCAATTTTGAGAGAAGAAGGTGTAACCAGTTTAGAAAAATAGACTCAAAACTCCCGCCAAATCTGAAACTAAGTTTGAGATCCTTCGAATTGATCTGTGGATCAAGGTTATAGAATTCGAGGAATTCTTGTATGAGATTCAGAACTCCAATCAAGAAGTTTTGGGGATACTGATTTAAGAAATACTCCTTGTACTCAAAAGAAAATCAAACTGAAAACTTGCATAGGAAATGAGATGTGATGTGAATAGATGTGATGAGATACAATGTGAATCAGATTAATAGATGTGAATGAATGGATGGATGTAATGTGATGTGAATAGATGTGATTAGAATCAGATAGATATGAATGAATGGATGGATGTAGATGTGTATGTGATGTGTATGAATGGATGGATGTAGATGTGTATGTGATGTGTATGAATGGATGGATGTAGATGTGTATGTGATGAAAATGGATGTGAATGTGTATGTGAAGAATGGATATGGATGTATATGTGAAGAATGGATATGGATGTGTATGTGAAGAATGGATGTGTATGTGAAGAATGGATATGAATGTGTATGTGAAGAATGGATGTGTATGTGAAGAATAGATATGAATGTGTATGTGAAGAATGGATGTGTATGTGAAGAATGGATGTGGATGAGTATGTGAAAGAATGGATGTGGATGTATCTTAAAAAATGGATGTGGATGTGTATGTGAAAGAATGTGATGTGACATGAATATATGTGGATGTGAAGTGATAGATATGAATGTATGGATAGATGTGAGTAGTCGTACATGTGAACGATTGGATGGATGTGGATGAATGAGATGAGATGTGTATTAATAAGATATAATGTGGATAGAATGCATGTGATGGGATGTGTATTAATAAGATATAATGTGGATGAATGAGATGAGATGTGTATTAATAAGATATAATGTGGATAGAAGTGATGTGATATAATGTGGATAGAATGCATGTGATGGGATGGTTATGAGAATAAATGTGGTGGATATGAATAAATGAATGTGGTGGATATGAATGAATGAATGTGATGGATATGAATGAATGTGATGTGATGGATGTAAATGGATGTGATGTAAATGAATGTGATGGACGTGAATAGATGTGATGTGATGTGAATCGGGATGTGAATGAATGAGATGTCATGTGATGAATCGGGATGTGAGTGAATGAGATGTGAGTGAATGAGATGTGATATAAATTGGGATAGATGTGATATGTGATGTGAATGAATATGATGTGATGAATCGGGATGTGAGTGAATGAGATGTGAATCGGGATGTGAGTGAATGAGATGTGATATAAATTGGGATAGATGTGATATGTGATGTGAATGAATATGATGTGATGAGATGTGGATATGGGTAGATGCGAGTGGATGAGATCTGATGTGGAAATGAGAAAAGATGTGATGAGATGGAAAATGATGTGATGAGAATGGGAATACATATGAAATAAATGAGAATTGATGTGGAACAATGTGGAAAGATAAGAGTTCGTTATAGAAACTGTAAAAAGAGAATTCAGAAAATCTATCGAGATCGAATATTCAGATAAATGATTGATCTATTCCTCATTGGAATTCGTAACTAATTTAAGTGAATATTCAAAGAAAGAAATTTAGTAAAATAGTAATTGAACTATCAAACCTTTTCGAGAAAGATAGATCAGGAAATTTCTTATCCGACTCGAACCTTGAATCAGACTATGACCAAGACCAAGCTCTTTCATCAATTTTGAGGAAAGAAGGTGTGACCAGTTTAGAAAAATAGACTCAAAACTCCCGCCAAATCTGAAACTAAGTTTGAGATCCTTCGAATTGATCTGTGGATCAAGGTTATAGAATTCGAGGAATTCTTGTATGAGATACAGAACTCCGATCAAGAAGTTTTGGGGATACTGATTTAAGAAATACTCCTTGTACTCAAAAGAAAATCAAACTGAAAACTTGCATAAGAAATGAGATATGATGTGAATAGATGTGATGAGATACGATGTGAATCAGATAGATGTGAATGAATGGATGGATGTAGATGTGTATATGATGAAAATGGATGTGAATGTGTATGTGAAGAATGGATATGGATGTGTATGTGAATGAATGGATATGGATGTATATGTGAAGAATGGATATGGATGTGTATGTGAAGAATGGATGTGAATGTGTATGTGAAGAATGGATGTGTATGTGAAGAATGGATGTGAATGTGTATGTGAAGAATGGATGTGGATGAGTATGTGAAAGAATGGATGTGAATGTGTATGTGAAGAATGGATGTGTATGTGAAGAATGGATGTGAATGTGTATGTGAAGAATGGATGTGAATGTGTATGTGAAGAATGGATGTGGATGAGTATGTGAAAGAATGGATGTGGATGTATCTTAAAAAATGGATGTAGATGTGTATGTGAAAGAATGTGATGTGACATGAATATATGTGGATGTGAAGTGATAGATATGAATGTATGGATAGATGTGAGTAGTCGTACATGTGAACGATTGGATGGATGTGGATGGATAGATGTGAGTAGTCGTACATGTGAACGATTGGATGGATGTGGATGAATGAGATGAGATGTGTATTAATAAGATATAATGTGGATAGAAGTGATGTGATATAATGTGGATAGAATGCATGTGATGGGATGGTTATGAGAATGAATGTGGTGGATATGAATAAATGCATGTGGTGGGATGATTATGAGAATGCATGTGGTGGATATGAATAAATGAATGTGGTGGATATGAATGAATGAATGTAATGGATATGAATGAATGTGATGTGATGGATGTAAATGGATGTGATGTAAATGAATGTGATGGACGTGAATAGATGTGATGTGATGTGAATCGGGATGTGAAGGAATGAGATGTGATGTCATGTGAATCGGGATGTGAGTGAATGAGATGTGATATAAATTGGGATAGATGTGATATGTGATGTGAATGAATATGATGTGATGAGATGTGGATATGGGTAGATGCGAGTGGATGAGATCTGATGCGGAAATGAGAAAAGATGTGATGAGATGGAAAATGATGTGATGAGAATGGGAATACATATGAAATAAATGAGAATTGATGTGGAACAATGTGGAAAGATAAGAGTTCGTTATAGAAACTGTATTTATGACCTGTTTTTAAATGATTGTTTTATGTCAAAACTATTGGGGAAGCATTTTGACCGTCTTGTGAATGAGGTCGTGTGGAGACCTATCTGATAAAGTTGCAATAGCTGACGGAGAGTCAATGGAGGAGGTCTCGCATAGCAAGGTCGGCAGAGATCTTGACCAACCTCGGTTCGATTTAAATGGTAAGCTTCCGATACAATGGATGAGGGACTAAGGAAGCGGCCTATGAGTGAAGCGCTAGGTGACCTGCGAAGGATCCTAGAGGGTGTTGACCATACGGTGCTCGAGGTATGAGTCGCCGAAGATACCCACACGTACATCGTGGAAGATATTGGAACAAGGAGTAAGAGTTGTTTTCTGAATTCGGGCAGCATGGATCTGGTTTATTGGCCTTGCTGGTCCTCTCAACATATGAGTCCATGGCTCTTTTATATGGAGTAAGAGTTGTTTTCTGAATTCGGACAGCATGGATCTGGTTTATTGGCCTTGCTGGTCCTCTCAACATATGAGTCCATGGCTCTTTTATATGGATCTGTTGGTTGATCTTGCTGATCTCGACGGAGATTTCATTTTGATTTTTTAAGTGAATATTATGACGGGTACTATAAGCTACGAACTATCGAAAAGACCCCTAAGTGGACAGGTGGTGAGCATTCTGGTTGCCAATGATGCCATAGGTACACCGATGAAGGAAAAATTGGAATTAGAATTTAACCGGATATTTTGGAGGATTATGTCAGTGATACTATAGTTTCATTATAAGATTGTTAAAAAGACAGCTGAATCTGTGAAAAAGGCAATTTCATATTGGGTGTGTAAGTGGTATGACTAGTTTTAAGTTTGCATGAATATCCGGCTAAGAGGCCTGGGAACTCTTTTCCCGGGTACCCGAGACAAAACCTAACCAAATTCTTAAATGGATCCCATTACTACAGTGGTTGGGCGGTTGGCTAACCCACGGGACTAGATGGGGTTAGGCTGGACTGATGGATCCCTAAAATGAGACTCAATTCTGTTATGGTACGATAGATGAAGTAAATCCCGGATAAAAATTGTTCTATGGAAAAGAATCAACGGATGTGCCTCTCAATGAGGAAAAAAGCGTTGGTCTCTATGATCCAAGTGCAAGTCTTTTCCTTGATCTGACTATGGGACTTACGGGTTCGGTCAGATCAGTTCAGTTAGTTAAGGCTCTTGACTACGTTAGAGTAAAAATATCCTGGAGGAGGAATCACCCATGCTCTCCGGGTAAGGGATGTTTTTTCGGGTTCGATTTTGGAAAAACCAAGGGATTAGTCTCTTGTTCGGATATCCGTGGGCGAGGCCCCAAGTGAGGGACCCTGCCCCGCGCAAGAAGTGCTACTTCGGCTGCTGCTAGCACCCCTGAATTCGTTGCGCGAAGGGGACAGGGATCTTTCAACTGGTATCACAGTGAATTAGCTAAAGTGAATCAACCGAGAAGCCAAAAATGTCAAAAATTTATGAAGTAACAGTAAAAAGTTGGAAATGTGTGATGAAATTCATACAAATTGATATTCAGACTCTGAAATTCATAATTTAGTAATTGGGTCTTCAGATGGAAAAACCGCAATTGCATAGAATCCCTGACTTGCTTGAGGCCTAGACATGATGGTATTTACCTTATAATTCCAAGGACCGTGACTACCCGTATATACTAAGGGTATAACTGTAGTTCTTCATTGGCAGTATATACGAGTAAATCTAAGACCTTGAAATTATAAGCAAAAATGCTATCCAGATGATGAATTCAAATGTGGTTGATATGATTTTAAAACTCTGGTTGAGAACTAATGAGTTGATTTGGATTCTGATTGAAAAATGATGATTCCTGAATTTCGGTTGAAAAGCGATAAGCTGAGCAAAACCACAATGAGGATGAATGGGATGAGTCCCTGTGATGATGTTCGTAACTGGAATGATGATAATAACTTCAGCAAATCACTATGAGATTAGTGGATTGTGCTGGACAGATTGCTACTGTTAACACTTGACCCAGTGGATCAAGTTAAGGGATGACAAATTAAAAACCTGTATAATTGAAATTCCCATGGAGGAATGTTCAGATGGAAATTTTCGGTCTAATGGACCATTATTGTGTTAAGGATATGAATGATATGATCTGAAAGAATTGTTATCTGATGATGAGTTCTATATAAGGGATCTTTATCCCAAGATTCTGTTGGGTGCACCAGACTATAAGGAACCCCAGAATCAGTTAGATATCTTAAGGGAAAGAGTTGTCCTCTAGTTTGCGAGATGAGGACATCTCACGTTTTTTAAGTGGGGTAGGATGTAAGATTCCTCCCTCCAGCTTTTGAGGTGTGCAGGTGTAAGAACCTCCCCTTCTGATCTTATAATTATTCCCCTCTCTGAAATAAAAGAAAGATCCTGTTTTGGCCTGGAGAGAGAAAATGTCTAGAGGGAGGTAATTCAAAATTGAGATATTTTTTTATATAAAAATCCTCCTAGTGTCTAAAATGGTTTCCCCTGAAACAAAAATTCAAAAAGAACTTCCAATGTGCAATTGGAATTATTTGAAAATAGGTATAAAGGACCTTAGCCTAAGGGTCCAGATTTTCAATCAAAAGTCTTATTCTCATTAAATTTGATTTTTATGCATAGAAATATGCATAAATGATTTTTTCTTTTTACAAAAGTCTTATTCTCATTAAATTTGATTTTTATGCATAGAAAGATGCATAAAGGAATTTTTTTACTACAAAAGTGTTATTCTTTTTAAATTGGATTTTGGTGTATCGAAAGATGCATAAAGGAATTTTTTTTATTACAAATGTGCTATTCTTATTAAAATTTATTTTTATGCATAGAAAGATGCATAAAGAATTTTTTTTATTATAAAAGTGTTATTCTTATTAAATTTGATTCTATGCATAGAAAGATGCATAAGGAAATTTTTTATTATAAAAGTGTTATTTCCATTGAAGTTGATTTTTATGCATAAATAGATGCATAAAGAATTTTTATATCAAAATTAGAATTCTCTTAAATTCTATGTTTAAATTCTATGAGTATTTGATCAAATTAATAATTAAATACTCTAAGAGAGAAATTTCTATCGTTTTATATTCACACGGATTGTAAAAAGAGAATTCAGGAAATCTATCGAGATCGAAATATTTAGATAAATGATTAATCGATTCCTCATTGGAATTCATAACTATTTTAGAAATCAGTTAAGTGAATATTCAAAGAAAGAAATTCAGTAAAATAGTAATTAAATTATCAAACCTTTTCGAGAAAGATAGATCCGAAAAAATCTTATCCAACTCAAAACTTGAATCAGACTATGACCAAGACCAAGCTCTTTCGTCCAATTTTGAGGAAAGAAGGTGTGACCAGTTTAGAAAAATAGAAAAATAGACTCAAAACTCCCACCAAATCTGAAACTAGGTTTGAGATCCTTCGAATTGATCTGTGGATCAAGGTTATAGAATTCGAGGAATTCTGGTATGAAATTCAGAACTCCAATCAAGAAGGTTTGGGGATACTGATTCAAGAAATACTCCTTGTATTCAAAAGAAAATCAAACTGAAAACTTGCATAGAAATGAGATGTGATGAGATACAATGTGAATCAGATAGATGTGAATGAATAGATGGATGTAATGTGATGTGAATAGATGTGATGAGATGTGATGAGAATCAGATAGATGTGAATGAATGGATGGATGTGTATGTGTATGTGTATGTGATAAAAATGGATGTGAATGTGTATGTGAAGAATGGATGTGGATGTGTATGTGAAGAATGGATGTGCATGTGTATATGAAGAATGGATGTAGATGTGTATGTGAAGAATGGATGTGGATGAGTATGTGAAAGAATGGATGTGGATATATGTGAAAGAATGGATGTGGATGTGTATGTGAAAGAATGGATGTGGATGTGTATGTGAAAGAATGGATGTGGATGTGTATGTGGATATATGTGAAAGAATGGATGTGGATGTGTATGTGATGTGACATGAATATATGTGGATGTGAAGTGATAAATATGAATGTATGGATAGATGTGAGTAGTCGTACATGAACGATTGGATGGATGTGGATGAATGATATGAGATATGTATGAATGAGATATGATGTGGATAGAAGTGATGTGATATAATGTGGATAGAATGCATGTGATGGGATGGTTATGAGAATGAATGTGGTGGATATGAATGAATGAATGTGATGGATATGAATGAATGTGATTATATGGATGTAAATGGATGTGATGTAAATGAATGTGATGGACGTGAATAGATGTGATGTGATGTGATGTGATGTGATGTGATGTGAATCGGGATATGAATGAATGAGATGTGATGTCCTGTGAATCGAGATGTGAGTGAATGAGATGTGATGTAAATTGGGATAGATGTGATATGTGATGTGAATGAATATGATATGATGAGATGTGGATATGGGTAGATGCGAGTGGATGAGATCTGATGCGAAAATGAGAAAAGATGTGATGAGAATGGAAATACATATGAAATAAATGAGGATTGATGTGGAACAATGTGGAAAGACGAGAGTTTGTTATAGAAACTGTATTTATGACCTGTTTTTAAATGACTGTTTTATGTCAAAATTACTGGGGAAGCATTTTGACCGTCTTGTGAGAATGACGTCGTGGAGACCTATCTGATAAAGTTACAATAGCTGATGGTGGAGAGTCAACGGAGGACGTCTCGTGTATAGCAAGGTCGGCAGAGGTGTTGACCAGCCTCGGTTCGATTTAAATGGTGAGCTTCTCGTACAGTGGATGAGGGACTAAGGAAGCAGCCCATGAGTGAAGTGCTAGGTGACCTGCGAAGGATCCTCGAGGGTGTTTACCATACGATGCTCGGTCGCCCCGAAGATATCCACACGTACATCATGGAAGATATTGGAACAAGGAGTAAGAGTTGTTTTCTGAATTCGGGCATGGATTTGGTTGATTGACCTTGTTGGTCCTACGGATGAGTCCATGGCTCTTTTATATGGATCTGTTGGTTGATCTTCCTGATCTTCAATGGAGATTCGATTTTGATTTTTTAAGTGAATATATTGCCGGGTAGTATGATTTAGAAACTAATCAAAAAAGGCCCCTGAGTGGACATGTGGTGAGCGTTTTGGTTGCCAATGATGCCATAGGTACACTGATGAAGGAAAAATTAGAAATTAGGATTCAATCGGATATTTTGGAGGATTATGATCAGTGATACTATAGTTTCATTATAAGATTGTTTTAAAGACAGCTGAATCTATGAAAAAAGCAATTTCATATTAGGTGTATAAGTGGTGTGACTAGTTTTAAGTTTGCATGAATATCCAGCTAGGGGGCCTAGGAACTCTTTTCCCTGGTACCCGGGACAAAACCTAACCAAATTCTTAAATGGATTCCATCACTACAGTGGTGGGCGGTTGGCTAACCCACGGGACTAGATGGGGTTAGGCTGGACTGATGGATCCCTAAAATGAGACTCAATTATGTTATGGTACGATAGATGAAGTAAATCTCGGATAAAAATTGTTCTATGGAAAAGAATCAACGCATGTGCCTCTCAATGAGGAAAAAAGCGTTGGTCTCTATGATCCAACTGCAAGTCTTTTCCTTGATCTGACTATGGGACTTACAGGCTCGGTCAGATCAGTTCAGTTAGTTAAGGCTCTTGACTACGTTAGAGTAAAAATATCCTAGAGGAATCGCCCGTGCTTTCCGGGCGAGGGAAGTTTTCCGGGTTTGATTTTGGAAAAACCGAGGGATTAGTCTCTTGTTCGGATATCCGTGGGCAAGGCCCCGAGTGAGGGACCCTGCCCCACGCAAGAAGTGCTACTTCCGCTGCTAGCACCCCTGAATTCGTTGCGTGAAGAGGACAGGGATCTTTCAGCTGGTATCACAGTGAATTGGCTAAAGTGAATCAACCGAGAAGCCAAAAATGTCAAAAATTTATGAAGTAACAGTAAAAAGTTAGAAATGTGTGATGAAATTCATACAAATTGATATTCAGACTGAAATTCATAATTTAGTAATTGGGTCTTTAGATGAAAGTGCCACAATTGTATGGAATCCCTGACTTGCTTGAGGCCTAGACATGATGGTATTTACCTTAAAATTCCAAGGACCGTGACTACCCGAATATACCGAGGGTATAACTGCAGCTCTTTACTGGCAATATATACGAGTAAATCTAAGACCTTGAAATTATAAGCAAAAATGCTATCCAGATGATGAATTCAAATGTGGTTGATATGATTTTAAAACTCTGATTGAGAACTGATGAGTTGATTTGGATTCTGATTGAAAAATGATGATTCTTGAATTTTGGTTGAAAAGCGATAAGCTGAGCAAAACCACAATGAGGATGAATGGAACGAGTCCCTGTGATGATGTTCATAACTGGAATGACGATAATGACTTCAGCAAATCACTATGAGATTAGTGGATTGTGCTGACAAATTGCTACTGTTAACACTTGACCCAGTGGATCAAGTTAAGGGATGACAAATTAAAAACCTGTATAATTGAAATTCCCATGGAGGAATGTTCAGATGGAAATTTTTGGTCTAATGGACCATTATTGTGTTAAGGATATGAATGATATGATCTGAAAGAATTGTTATCTGATGATGATTTCTATATAAGGGATCTTTATCCCAGGATTTTGTTGGGTGCACCAGACTATAAGGAACCCCAGAATCATTTGGATCTTAAGGGAAAGAGTTGTCTTCTAGTTTGCGAGATGAGGACATCTCGCGTTTTTTAAGTGGGGTAGGATGTAAGATTCCTCCCTCCAGCTTTTGAGGTGTGCAGGTATAAGAACCTCCCCTTCTGATCTTATAATTATTCCCCTCTCTGAAATAAAAGAAAGATCTTGTTTTACCCTGTTTTGGCTTGGAGAGAGAAAATGTCTAGAGGGAGATAATTCAAAATTGAGATATTTTTGGATATAAAAATCCTCCTAGTGTCTAAAATGGTTTCCCCTGAAACAGAAATTCAAAAAGAACTTTCCAATGTGCAATTGGAATTATTTGAAAATAGGTATAAAGGACCTTAGCCTAAGGGTCCAGATTTTCAGAAATTTTTAGATTATGGTCCAATTAAGGTTCCTATGGACCAATAAGATTAATGGTCCAATTAAGGTTCCTATGGACCAATATCCAAATGTAGGGAGGAGATAAATTGAAGAATAAAAGAAAAATCTCCCAAAAATGAGTAAATGCTCACATAAGATGAAGAGTGGACTAAGGACTAAAGAAAAGAATTAAAAAACTAAATTTTGACACCTCAGAGTGGGGATCTCCCCTCATGAAGTAGGCACATTTTTCTCATCATTACCCCCAATTTTTCATCAATAAAATGAGATATTTTCATCTCTCCTCTCTCCTATTTCAAAACTAGATCCAAAAAGTAAGCTGAACTGACCCAAAATGGTCAAAAATTGACCAAACTGATCTGGAAAATTCTAGAATCAGTTTGCTTGGTTAGAAGCTCACTTTTTCCTATAAATAGAAGCCTCCCCCTTTGTAAAAGCTTAATGATGTTTATGCAATGTTACTCTACTCTTGTGCTGAGCCATCTACATTGAATTTTTTAATAATTCAATTGTTTTTTGCCTAATCCTCTCCAAAGTGAATTGGTGGCCACTCTTGCTTCAAACAAGAGTAGAACCCCCATGTAAGCTAATTTTCTTACTTGTTTAATGAAGAATCTATGGTTTTCTAAATTTTTATGTTTTGCAGATGTTGAATTAAATTCAAATGCTATGCCTGTGATGATAAGGCCACCCCCTTCTCCTCTTTACATTCCAACCTTTCTCAATCCTAGAAAGATTAACTAAAGGATTAATTAAACTCTTTTTATTGTTTACTATTTTGAATTTAAAAAATTATATAAATTAGAGTTCTATAAATCTAACTTGGGTTAATTTAAGTTAAATAAAGAGAAAAATGAGAAATGGTCAGCCATACAAAGGAGGTTATGGCAAAATTTTACAGAATTTTGTGAAAAAGAAAGTTTATTTTTATGTTATTCCAAAAGAGTAATTCCCATCATTTTTGCATCTAAAACAAATATTCTAATTACTCCATGTACATATTCACCTATGAATATGCATGGATATCACTGATTTTAATTATTAAATTTGATTTTTATGCATAGAAAGATGCATAAAGAAAAAAAAATTATTACAAAAGTGTTATTCTCATTAAATTTGATTTTTTTGCATAGAAAGATGCATAAAGGAATTTTTTTATTACAAAAGTGTTATTCTCATTAAATTTGATTTTTATGCATAGAAAGATGCATAAAGAAAATTTTTTTATTACAAAAGTGTTATTCTCATTAAATTTGATTTTTATGCATAGAAAGATGCATAAGGACTTTTTTATTTATTACAAAAATGTTATTCTCATTAAATTTGATTTTTATGCATAAAAAGATGCATAAAGGAATTTTTTTAATTACAAAAGTGTTATTCTCATTAAATTTGATTTTCATGCATAGAAAGATGCATAAAGAAATTTT
This sequence comes from Cibotium barometz, assembly GCF_041138505.1. Classification (NCBI taxonomy): domain Eukaryota; kingdom Viridiplantae; phylum Streptophyta; class Polypodiopsida; order Cyatheales; family Cibotiaceae; genus Cibotium; species Cibotium barometz. Next base: position 16,228,273 of record NC_141052.1, on the reverse strand, counting down.
TCTTTACAAAAGTATTATTCTCATTAAATTTGATTTTCATGCATAGAAAGATGCATAAAGGAATTTTTCTTATTACAAAAGTGTTATTCTCATTAAAATTGATTTTTATGCATAGAAAGATGAATAAAGGAATTTTTCTTATTACAAAAGTGTTATGCTTATTAAATTTGATTTTTATGCATAGAAAGATGCATAAAGGAATTTTTTTATTACAAAAGTGTTATTCTCATTAAATTTGATTTTTATGCATATGAAGATGCATAAAGGATTTTTTTTATTACAAAAGTGTTATTCTCATTAAAATTGATTTTTATGCATAGAAAGATGCATAAAGGAATTTTTTTATTACAAAAGTGTTATTCTCAATAAATTTTATTTTTCTGCATACAAAGATGCATAAAGGATTATTATTTTTTACAAAAGTGTTATTCTCATTAAAATTGATTTTTATGCATAGAAAGATGCATAAAGGATTTTTTTTTCTACAAAAGTGTTACTCTCTTTAAAATTGATTTTTATGCATAGAAAGATGCATAAAGGAATTTTTTTATTACAAAAGTGTTATTCTCATTAAATTTGATTTTTATGCATAGAAGGATGCATAAAGGAATTTTCTATTACAAAAGTGTTATTCTCATTAAATTTGATTTTTATGCATAGAAAGATGCATAAAGGAATTTTTTTATTACAAAAGTGTTATTCCTATTAAAATTGATTTTTATGCATAGAAAGATGCATAAATGAATTTTTTCATTATCAAAGTATAATTCTTATTAAATTTGATTCTATGCATAGAAAGATGCATAAAGGAAATTTTTTATTATAAAAGTGTTATTCCCATTGAAGTTGATTTTTATGCATAAATAGATGCATAAAGAATTTTTATATCAAAATTAGAATTCTCTTAAATTCTATGTTTAAATTCTATGAGTATTTGATAAATTAATAATTAAATACTCTAAGAGAGAAATTTCTATCGTTTTATATTCACACAGATTGTAAAAAGAGAATTCAAAAAATCTATCGAGATCGAAATATTCAGATAAATGATTATCATCAGAATTCGTAAACTAATTTAGAAATCAGTTAAGTGAATATTCAAAGGAAAGAAATTCAGTAAAATAGTAGTTGAATTATCAAACCTTTTCGAGAAAGATAGATCATGAAAAATCTTATCCGACTCGAACCTTGAATCAAACTATGACCAAGACCAAGCTCTTTTGTTAGTTTTGAGGAAAGAAGAGGTGACCAGTTTAGAAAAATAGACTCAAAACTCCCGCCAAATCCGAAACTAAGTTTGAGATCCTTCGAATTGATCTGTGGATCAAGGTTTTAGAATTCGAGGAATTCTGGTATGAAATTCAGAACTCCGATCAAAAAGTTTTGGGGATACTGATTCAAGAAATACTTCTTGTATTCAAAAGAAAATCAAAATGGAAACTTGCATAGAAATGAGATGTGATGTGAATAGATGTGATGAGATGTGATGTGATGTGAATAGATGTGATGAGATGCGATGTGAATCAGATAGATGTGAATGAATGGATGGATGTAATGTGATGTGAATAGATGTGATGAGATGTGATGAGAATCAGAAAGATGTGAATGAGTGGATGGATGTGGATGTGTATGTGATGAAAATGGATGTAAATGTGTATGTGAAGAATGGATGTCGATGTGTATGTGAAGAATGGATGTTATGTGTATGTGAAGAATGGATATAGATGTGTATGTGAAGAATGGATATAGTGTGTATGTGAAGAATGCATATGGATGTGTATGTGAAGAATGGATGTTATGTGTATGTGAAGAATGGATATAGTGTGTATGTGAAGAATGCATATGGATGTGTATGTGAAGAATGGATGTGAATGTGAATGTGAAGAATGGATGTGAATGTGTATGTGAAGAATGGATGTGGATGTATGTGAAAGAATGGATGTGGATGTATGTGAAAGAATGGATGTGGATGTGTATGTGAAAGAATGTGATGTGACATGAATATATGTGGATGTGAAGTGATAGATATAGATGTATGGATAGATGTGAGTAGTCGTACATGTGAACGATTGGATGGATGTGGATAAATGAGATGAGATGTGTATGAATGAGATATGATGTGGATAGAAGTGATGTGATATAATGTGGATAGAATGCATGTGATGGGATGGTTATGAGAATGAATGTGGTGGATATGAATGAATGAATGTGGTGGATATGAATGAATGTGATGTGATGGATGTAAATGGATGTGATGGACGTGAATAGATGTGATGTGATGTGAATCGAGATGTGAATGTGGTGGATATGAATGAATGAATGTGGTGGATATGAATGAATGAATGTGGTGGATATGAATGAATGTGATGTGATGGATGTAAATGGATGTGATGGACGTGAATAGATGTGATGTGATGTGAATCGGGATGTGAATGAATGAGATGTGATGTCATGTGAATCAGGAAGTGAGTGAATGAGATGTGATGTAAATTGGGATAGATGTGATATGTGATGTGAATGAATATGATGTGATGAGATGTGGATATGGGTAGATGCGAGTGGATGAGATGTAGATGGGTAGATGCAAGTGGATGAGATGTATATGGGTAGATGCGAGTGGATGAGATCTGATATGCGGAAATGAGAAAAGATGTGATGAGATGAAAAATGATGTGATGAGAATGGGAATACATATGAAATAAATGAGGATTGATGTGGAACAATGTGGAAAGATGAGAGTTCGTTATAGAAATTGTATTTATGACCTGTTTTTAAATGATTGTTTTACGTTAAAAATGCTAGGGAAGCATTTTGACCGTCTTGTGAATGAGGTCGGGTGGAGACCTATCTGCTGATAAAGTTGCAACAGCTGACGGAGAGTCAACGGAGAACGTCTCGCGTAGCAAGGTTAGCAGCAGAGGTCTTGACTAGCCTTGGTTCGATTTAAATGGTGAGCTTCCAGTACGGTGGATGAGGGACTAAGGAAGCGGCCTATGAGTGAAGCGCTAGGTGACATGCGAAGGATCCTAGAGGGTGCTCGGGCTCTGAGTCGCTAAAGATGCCCACACGTACGTCGTGGAAGATGTTGGAACAAGGAGTAAGAGTTGTTTTCTGAATTCGGGCATGGATCTGGTTGATTGACCTTGCTGGTCCTCAACGGATGAGTCCATGGCTCTTTTATATGGATCTGTTGGTTGATCTTGCTGATCTTCGATGGAGATTCAATTTTGATTTTTTAAGTGAATATATTGCCGGGTACTATGAGCTAGGAACTATCGAAAAGGTCCCTGAGTGGACAGGTGGTGAGCGTTCTGGTTGCCAATGATACCATATTTACACCGATGAAGGAAAAATTAAAAATTAGGATTCAACCGGATATTTTGGAGGATTATGATCAGTGATACTATAGTTTCATTATAAGATTGTTAAAAAGACAGCTGAATCTGTGAAAAAGGCAATTTCATATTGGGTGTGTAAGTGGTGTGACTAGTTTTAAGTTTGCATGAATATCCAGCTAGGGGGCCTGGGAACTCTTTTCCCTGGTACCCGGAACAAAACCTAACCAAATTCTTAAATGGATCCCATCACTACAGTGGTTGTGGGCGGTTGGCTAACCCACGGGACTAATGGATCCTAAAATGAGACTCAATTCTGTTATGGTACGATAGGTGAAGTAAATCCCAGATAAAAATTGTTCTATGGAAAAGAATCAACGAATGTGCCTCTCAATGAGGAAAAAAGCGTTGGTCTCTATGATCCAAGTGCAAGTCTTTTCCTTGATCTGACTATGGGAATTACGGGTTCGGTCAAATCAGTTCAGTTAGTTAAGGCTCTTGGCTACGTTAGAGTAAAATTATCCTGGAGGAGGAATCGCCCGTGCTTTTCGGGCGAGGGAAGTTTTTCCTGGGTTCGGTTTTGGAAAAACCGAGGGATTAGTCTCTTGTCCGGATATCCGTGGGACGAGGCCCCGAGTGAGGGACCCTGCCCCACACAAAAAGTGCTACTTCCGCTGCGCTAGCACCCCTGAATTCATTGAGCGAAGGGGACAGGGATCTTTCAAATACAAACCCAAGGGCCAAACCATGAACAGTAGCAACAATGAAAGAAATTAAGAAACTTACTCCTCGTGGTATGAAAAGAAAATGATTTGCATCAAATCTATGACGTAGGTGTAGAACCAGTCGTGCAGATATCGATCATGCTGGTGACCTCGGATGATGCAAGGTTCACTAAGACCACAGAATTCACCATATACACCGACGACTGGTGATTTTCTAGTAGTCTTGAAATGACGAGGCTGCAAACACAAGCCGAACATGAAATTGGAATTACAATGGACCACATAAGCGAAAAGATACATTGGAATGCCACCAACCTGAGAATGAGGGACATCAAATCGTCGTTGACCTCCCTAGAAGAGTCAAGCAGAATATTCACTTTGTTGCCGCTCATAATGAAAAGGTAGTCGACATTGCGAATCGAGACCCGGACTTCGAAGTACGGCCTTAGGTATTCAAGGGCCTGCGAGTTTGTCTCGCAAGAAGCTTGGAATCCAACTCTTGTTTCTCCTTTCATTCTTGATCTCTTCTTTCCTACACTCTTCTCCTTCAGCTTCAGCCCTCCTCTCCTCGTCCAACTTGTCACAGGGTCTCTTGTATCTACTCTTGCGCCCACTCAACTGCATCCTACGCATAAAGAACATCTGGTCGCCCAAGGGTTTCAGCCCTCCTCTTCGAGCGAGTGTCTCGATTATGGGTGATTAGCACCTCCTCGACCCTGCCCTTTGCCTCAGAATGGGAGGGACCTCCAAGATCTCCCTCATTCTCCGATCAGGAATAACGATAGGCTCAAGAGTCTTGTCATACCTAAAATGGAGATGCCAAAGAGAAGCCATGTCCCTGGCGGGCATGATGGTAACACGATGAGTGTGTGCCGCAAGGACATAGCTATCCTGAAAGAACTCCACAAGGAAGTCTTCCGCAGGACATAGCTATCCTGAAAGAACTCCACAAGGAAGTCTTTCGCAGACTCTTGGAGGCAACCCAAGGCAGAAGCTTGCCAGCGCATATCTAGGCCATAATCCAAACAGATACCCTTGACCAACCTCTCGAAGGGAGGTCTTGGTATGGTAACGGACATGTGCTTCTGCACCTTGTGAATCTCTCTCAACATGCTGGCACAATTACTCTGTTGAGTCCTGCGAGCTTGATTCATAATAATATCTATGTTCTTGCCCTTTCCTATTCGTCTTGCTATGCTAGGATCATTTGGTGAGGTACGACGAGCCGTGGACTTCATCCTAGCCATGACAGCTGAAACCACGCAAACACAAGACAGCCTATTATAAATGGTAACAATAACAATATGATGAGAAATTTGAGAAAATGACATAGAAGAAACGAATACACGAAAACAAGAAACGACCACAACAACGCAATAGAGGTCATCCTCTGACCAAGATTGGTTGTATCGCGTTGTTGTGGTCATTTACCGAATCATAAGATTTTGCATTCAAACAAAACATACTTTCGCACCAAAACGACCACAACTTACGCGATATTGGGTATACTTGCGAGAAGGGGACGACTTATCATTGTGTTGTGGTGGTCATTCTAGGGGATGGAAAGGAATTCTGGTCTTGCATTTATCTTTACTATGAAAACGACCAAAACAATGCGATACGACACATACTTGCCAGTAGAATGCCCTCCCCCTCACGTTATTGTGGTAGTTTTCATAGATAGAACCGAATACACAAAAATAAGAAACGACCACAACAACGCAATGGAGGTCATCCTTTGACTAAGATGGGTCTGTATCACGTTGTTGTGGTCATTTACTGAAACATAAGATTTTGCATTCAAACATCTTCATTCAAACAAAACATACCTTCACACCCCAAAGAGACCATAATAGCGCGATACATAGTATAATTGCTAGTGGGATGACCTCCCAACACGTTGTTGTGGTCATTTTGGTGGATACAATGTTTTCTGAGCTACCTACATAAGATGAGCACCTATGCTAAGGTCATATCTCAGAGATGCATGAAAATAAGACACGACCACAACAGCGTGATGGTGGTCATCCTCTGACCAAGATTGGTCTGTTTCACATTGTTGTGGTCATTTACCGAAACATAAGACTTTGCATTCAAACAAAACATACCTTCACACCCAAAACGACCACAACAACATGATATGGGGTATACTTGCCTATAGGATGACCTAGCATTGCATTGTGGTGGTAGTTTTGGGGGATGGAAAGGACTTCCCGTCTTGCATTTCTCTTTGCTACAAAAGAAGCGAAACAATGTGATACGACACATACTTGCTGGTAGAATGCCCTCCCCTCGCGTTATTGTGGTAGTTTTTGTAGATAGAACCGAATACACGAAAATAAGAAACGACCACAACAACGTCATACAACGACCAAGATTGCAAAGCAAAGGTCGTATCTCAGAGAAACACGAAAATGACACAGAAATAAGAAGGCGACCCCCAATAGCAAATACTGAGACAGGAAATCCAAAACCTATGGAATCAACCAAAAACCCAATGTACGTCACTGTAGTACCTGTGCAAGGTCGTGGAATCAGCCACGGAATGGCGTAGTCGTCTCGTGAGGACAAAGACGAAGAGGATGAGATGAAAGCAACAGCGTAGTTGTGAAGAAGAAGACGAAGACGACAACAAAGACACAGAAGCAACAGTGTCGGGAGGCCCACGATGATGAAAGTGACGGCATGCAAAATTAAATATAGCATTAATTGGCAATGCACCACGTCAATCACATCATGCACTTTCCGTTAGTTTTGGGCCACGTGGAAAAATTATCGGTCTTCAAGCCCTTTACCCACATGCCTACCCCCAGTGTTCCCACTCTCATTCCTTTTTTTGCCATTTCCTCATCACATGCCCTTCGTCTTTATTTGATTCCTTCAATGCTCCTTCGTCTTTATCTGATTCCTTCAATGCTCCTTCGTCAAACCCTGAATCCTTCCTTGTCATCCATTATGGAGGTAACTCTTACCCTTTTATGTGTTTCTGCCTTCCAATTTCCTCATAGTTCTCTTTGTTTGGATTGAATTATGCATATCACCCCAAAACGACCATAACAACGCAAGGAGGCATGTTCTTTCCATTAAGATGAACTCCCGTCGCATTGTTGTGGTCATTTTTTAAGAGAGAATGTCTACTATGCTCAGTTTTTTGTCATGTTCTTGTTTTCTTAAGCTTTGAATAGTTTTCTACTAATCTTCCTATAAGGATGGCCATCGTCACATTTTGGTGGTCATTCTAAGTTGTAACGTTGGTATATCTCGCTTTTTGCCATCATTGAGGGTTATTTAGTTACTTGAAAAAATGACCATTACAACGCGATGAGAGATATTTCTTTGCGTTACGAGTCGCTCCGTTCGCGTTGGTATGGTCATTTCTATTATGTCATTGTTTGCCGATAAATTCTTCACATTGTTTGACTTTGGTGCTCATTGACAGCTTGTTTGCTTCTATTGGTTTTTGGACAAATATAGGCTGGCCCTAGCAATTTCACAGTTGTGGAGGAGGAAGATGAAACTATTGGCTGAGACACCTAAAGTCAAGCTGTTTGACTTTATCTACAAAGTCAAACAACACCATCGCTAGCCACAGATTTTTAAAATGTTCAAATGCCGAGTTTGTTCTTGTGCAGACATACTGAGGTCCCTTGATTCCCAACTTGCTACTCAGCACCTTGAGTTCACAAATGTTACTTCTGCTGCTGTGATCAAGTGGAGTTTGAAGGTGTTCCGTTCGTTTCATGCCCTTAACCTAAAGCAGACAAAGGAAGTCGTACAAAATCTTAGATGCCTTCTTAACAGGTTTCCATCCAGTGCTCTTCGCGAGGAGCAAAAATGCCCACTCCACAAAAGAAAATGCAACTTTGTTTGCTTTAATGAGGGATTCATCGTCTACCTCCATCTGTAACTAAATGAGAACTCCGAGGATTTTCCTAGACCTCAAGGTGAAGGTGGTCTTCTCCTAGATGGAGATCAGGAAGCTTTGGAAATAGAGGATGTATTGATTGGGAGGAGGAGAGGAGAGAGGCCCAAAATGTTGACATCCAAGCTCTTCGTTGGTGACACCATCATTCTTGTCGAGGGACACACACCAGCATGTGGATGAGGACGTCGGGGACATGCCCTTGTCAATTTTACCCTCATTTTCGATTGAAGGTAAGCATTATGTCCTCTTGCCAGACATACAAGATCTATTCAATTTGCGGCGGCAAGACTACTGCCTTGCCTACTCAGCATCTCGACAAAGATGAAGGGTTTGTCCAGCATATGGAGATGACAAATACCTCCAAATAGATAGAAAACCCGAGGAAAGGGAGTTCTTGTCTGTGGTGGCACATACCCTTTGTTAAATGTTTCAAGATGCGACTGCTTATACGAGTCCACTCTGCCCTTCGACGAACGAGTCTAGGGTTATCCACCAGGAGAGGCTGAACATTTCCCCTATGGGAGTAGATGCTGCAACGGTGAGTTGCGCGATTGAAAACACAAGTGTCAATCTATGGAAACCAGACATTTTTGTTGAAGACAAAAATCAAAAGGTACGCATTGCTAAATAGCTCTATTGATTTATAGCGAGATTGAGTTTGTAAGTTCTAATCATTTCTAAAATTTTGTCTTCTAGTTCTATGTGGAGCCCGATCCGTTTATCCTTCGTGCCTCTAGAGCTCGTCATGCGGTAGGATTGGGAAATGACTCCTCGTTGGGAAATTACTTGAAGTCCCTCAGATATCCCCAAGTGTTGGTCTACCATTCAAGGTTCTCGAAGGAGAACGTTACTTCTATGGCTAATGTATTGAAGGTTCTTTTAAGGTATCTAGGGGGATATCCAATGAGGTGGAACGCAGACAAAACTTTTCTTTTGGATAAGGAAGGAGAACGTTACTTCTATGGCTAATGTATTGAAGGTTCTTTTAAGGTATCTAGGGGGATATCCAATGAGGTGGAACGCAGACAAAGCTTTTCTTTTGGATAAGGAATTTGCTCTGTGGACCTTTGGACAAGGCCCCGGATACCTTTTTTAAAGAAGTAATTATTATTTAGCCTATGCACTAGTTTGTGGGCTGAAGGATCCCAAGATGCTTCCCCCCTATGGAAAACAAGAGCTTCTTCGTTTTCGGCAACCCGTTTCAAGAGTGCTCCCTCAACCAACTACAGAGGATCCCCCACTGTAGAAGAGCTCGCTCCCCCCACTATTGAAAAGCTGCCTTCCACCTCAAAAAAGACAAGGCTTGATGTATAAATGTGATCATGATAAATCATGTCTTTCTTTGTAATTTTTACTTTTCTTAAGTTTTCAATGTGTTGTACTCAAGGTCTCGCCTTACTTTTTCTTTCTATTACATTGAGATATTTATGTAATCACATTTAGCGTATCTCTTCCAATTTGTGACAAATGAAAATTGAAATATCATTATATACGCATAAAAATTTTGTTGCAAACCCTCCATCGAGGAGGAGTGATGAGCACATTGCGTAAAACAACTGTGACCTTGAAATATGAAGAGTTACAGATAACCATTCGAGGAGGGCAATACAATAGCCACAGTGCTTTGCTCTTTGTAACAGCAAACCATCTCACCATGGAGAGGCATTCTTCGAAAAATTGGCGCAGATAGCTCGAACTTGGCACCTTAGTCCATATCCCTTCCTGCATGAAAAAAGTATGGTTGATTTTTGACAAAATCTTTGTTGAATATAGTTCAAATGACAAAACAAATATGGACATAAAACAACCACAGCAACGTGATGTGGGTCGAAAGTCCATGTAGACCCATATCACGTTGTTGTGGTCATTTACCAAAACATGAGATTTTGCATTCAAACATAAGACAGGGCAAACATAGTTTTAATGGTGTGATGAGGCGCTATAAAGTGCATTTTCCTTGACCCCAAAACGACCACAACAATGCGATATATGGGGTATACTTGCCGGTAGAATGACTTGCATTGTTATGGTTGCCTAGATCTTGAAGTGTATGTTCTAATTTGTTTGAACGTCATTCAATAAATGACCACAACAACGCGATATGACATAGAACCCAACTCCTAATGACCAATATCGTGTTAATGTTGTTGTCTTCTTTGTTTAAAGTGTGTCTTGCAATTTTCTCTCATTGCCCTCCTCGGCCTTCTAGTAATTGTTTTGAAATGCACTCAAAGTAAAAGCACCGCAATAATAATAATCAAGGTCACTTACATGTTAGTGTCACATGTTTGTCCTGTAGGTCTTTACAATATATGCGTTGCTCACGTCTTTACAATATATGCGTTGCTCACGTCTCGATGATACCTATACAGTAAAGAAAATCATTTTTGGAATCGTCACATTATGCATTTTGAGAGTATTGGATTGTTTACCTGCTTCTGGGGCCTACTCTCAAACGGAAGTCAGAATGCAGTTCTGTTTGGCTCTCGTCCATGATATCTTGTCGTTACTGTTGTAGACTACAGTTTTCACCAATAGTTACCGTTGAAATCACTCTATCATTGAGTTTAATTACAATTTCAATAAGAGCATTCCCATCCATCTCATCCATGTCTTGATCCATTGTTGGCACTAATTTGTTATGTACTCTGTGCATACACGTCTATAGTAGAAAGACATGATGAAGTTCTGACTACGAACGATATACCTGCAACACATTGTCATCATTACCACAGAGCAAATTACATTTCTCTCTTTCTTTGTATCCCATCCTCTGTCAAGGATTTCAAGCATATCCATGTTTTGCATGTTCTCACAGACAAACATTATTTTTGTAACCCGTATTCTTGACTTTGCAAACAAATCCACAAATACCGTTACCGGCATTGCGAATGCTACTCGAATGAGTCTTGTAGAAATCTGTGGTTTGAGATAAAATTGCACCTCCTGGAAAATTTTTGCTCGATAACTTTCACTTATCGTTGTACTTGGTAACTCCCACTCTGGACTTGTGAATACGGGCAAAGGAGCCTTAATGTGCCAAAAGCTATCGTTCCAGTACGAATTTGAAAATAATGGTCGTAAAAGAATATACCTACCTTGGCCAATGATCTTGGAGAGCAACCTTTGTATTGTTGCTCTCCAATATATGTATGCAGAACATCAAGGATGCCAATTATTGATTCCACTGGTTGCCATGCAATATATGTTGAAGGATATATGTATGAAAAGTTAATCAATTAAAAAAGTTGTGTTGAGTCTAAAATGAAGCTACAATGAATTATAAGCTTACAATTTGGTCTATGTCGTGGAAGATCGTGTGGCCAACCATCCACCCTTAACTCGTTATGAAAATACACATGTTGGACAAGCACCTCTTTGATACTTGATTTGTCACTTCTGTGCCTGAATCCTTGGATTCTTCCTTTCCAGCATGATATAAAATCGTTTGTTGCTGATAACCCTATTTGCTTTCTCTTCCGTGAGACGACTGTAGAAAAATCCAACTCCCCTTCAAAACTGTCAGAGGATTCCATGTGTTTTGTGCATCTAGCGTGTTATGAATCATAATAGATTAGATTTGTGAAGATGGCCTCCTGGGACACATCGACATTTCATTCGGAGGGTTGTTTGTTTGCTGGTGACGAGAGAGCAAAAAATTGAGAAACCGCAATGAGATAGTATGTTGTCGGCCGGTGAGGAGAGCATGAGAAATTGGGTGTGTTCCCAAATGTATGCAATATGCGGGAAAGGAAAATTTATTGCTTCAAACTTTAATGTTGACAGCATCTGTCATACGAGAGGAAAAAGAAGAGAGAGAATGTCATTTTTCCTCTCTTTTTTGGAGCAACAAATTCGATCTTTTTTCAAAAATTTTGCTCTTTTTTTAAGAATTTATATGTTATGTAGCCTTCGCACTCATTGGTTGGGTGCCTATTTTTCCCTTCTCTAAAAGGCCCAATAATGAGTCTCGTTTTCCCCTAATGATAGGTTCTTGAAGTACCATAGCATTGGCAATTGCTATGTTACTTGAATCTAATTGGATTCCACCATGGAATTCTCTATGCTCTTCCTCATTTTCAACCCTTCCAAATGTTTCAATTCCATTTTCATTAAAGTAATCCGTTAAACTAGCAACATTTTGTTTTCAAATACAAGCCCTTGTCCGTGAACGATACGGCGAGCCACACGTGTTGCATCCAAAATTCGAAGCCGACGAAATTGGTTCAATCTCAAGTATAGACAGCTCCTAACCATCTTCAATCTCCTTTAAACACAAAATAACGAATACTAATTTTATTTTTATAAACATTCTTCACTTCAAACAACAACATAATATTACCTTGTTACATTTATTCTACTTCAATACCATTATCACACATGTGAACCTACTCCAAATAGACTTAGCTCAATAACAATGTAATTCTTCTTAGAGAAGTTTATAATAGATAAGTGGGTGTAACATATACAATCTATCTCCTACATAGATAAGTGATTATAACATATACAATCCATCTCCGATAGAGAGCAGAGAGAAGGAGAGAGAAAGAGAGAGAGAGAGAGACGATGAGGAGAGAGAGAGAGAGAGAGAGAGAGAGAGAGAGAGAGAGAGAGAGAGAGACAACATAAATATAAAACATGTTGAGAGATGGGGAAAAAAAGAGAGAGAACAAAATAAAAGAGAAAAGTATTGAATTTGAGAAAATAGAAAATTCATAAATATCACCAAAATGGAGAGCCATATCTAAAAGTTGCAATATAGTTTGTCCCTTGAGCAAAAACATCATTACTCTCACAAAATCTCTAGGCAACTACCTTGGCTTCTAACAGATGGCTCATCTTTTTCATAATAACATTGAGTCAATTAACAAATATCTTTAGACTTAATACCTCCAAGCCTAATGTATGTACTTGCTCTTTTAGACAATCGACTTGTTCTTTACATTGCCCATTACATCCACCTAGATGTTCCCCAATTTCAACATGCATATTCTCCATGAAAGAAATCATGTCTAGTTGGTTAGCCTCCAATGCAACCACTACTGTCAAGGATGCGATGGAGATGATAAGTCAATGCATCTCTTAGCATATCTCACCTTTGGCTACCACTTCCACGGATCTCATCCCAAAGGGCATCTAAGTACTCCTTGCAAGCAACCTGATTTTTCTCAGTGCGCTCGCATATATCCACAATAGTTTGTAGACGTTTCGAGTTTGGTTATCCAAAAGGAGACCTTGACCACGAGCAAGGTTTTTTGCAGCAGCTCGAACATTCATCAACTCAGGCAAGGTAGACAAAGCTACTTCTTCATTGGAAGAATCATTCGCAGAGCCACTACACCTTTTAAGCGGTTGTTATCATTTTGAATCTCCATTTGCTGAAATCTCCATTTGCTGGAAGAATCATTCGCAGAGCCACTACACCTTTTAAGCGGTTGTTATCATTTTGAATCTCCATTTGCTGAAATCCAAAAATTAATATCTTAAGGCTTTACAAATATCTCTATGTATCTTTGCCAGCATATAACTAACCCTAGTAACCTACCTATATACCAACACTATATACATGTAGATACCTCCTTGATAAAAAAAGTACACAATGATAACTCTTTTTGATACATATATTTTTCTCTCTAAAATTAATGAATTGGCAAAACCATGAAAAAGTTTTTTACTTTTTTAAGAACATTTCTCAACTAATATAAGACTACAACATGTGTATATTCTCCAAGGCTACTATAGTTTGTATATTCTCTAAGACCCATATATTCTCTACAATCTCAAAGGTAGTAGTCTAATAAATGAAATGTTTCTAGCTTAGGTAGCCAAGCATATCAATATTATAAATTGTTTAGACATGGCAAAAATTGTCATTACATTAACATTTGCAATACAAATTATCAATATTAAAACACTCGATGAGATAGAAAGAGATAGAGAGTATTTTGATGTGCAGACTCCTCTCTCTCTCTCTCTCTCTCTCTCTCTCTCTCTCTCTCTCTCTCTCTCTCTCTCTCTCTCTAACCAAACATATGAACAAAAAATTTCTTTTATCTATGCATCAGGTATTGACAACAAACACACAAATAGATAGAGACAAAAAGGGCAACAAAAAAACTAACCTCAAGATGAAGAGAGAATTGTATTCGAAAGCACCAACTTTGATGCTATCGTCCTTGTGCTTGCTTCTACACAATCACACAAAGGCCAAAAAAATAACAATCACAATCCTTCTGCTTGCTTCTACACAAGCACAATCCTTGTGCTTGCTTCTACACAATCACAATCACACACAAAGGCCAAAAAAATAACAAACTTATGATCTCTCTATTTGTCTCACCCAGTCCTAGCTACATTTCACACCAAATAAACGCTAAAGGGCAAGAGTAACTATTTGTGTATTACATGTGTGTGTGTATGTGTGTGTGTGTGTGTGTGTGTGTGTGTGTGTGTGTGTGTGAGAGAGAGAGAGAGAGAGAGAGAAACAAACAAAGATAAGGGGGGAGAGAGAGAGACAGAGAGAGAGAGACAGAGAGAAGAGACATCCATCAATAATCTTAAATCTTATTACATTATCATTACCAACTTCCTTAATGTAATACACTTCAATATTTTCCTAAAAATGAAGTGTTTTTCCTCAGAGCTCCTACATCTACTGCCCACAATGTAAAAGCCATCTAGTAATCCCAAGCTCCTCTTTGATTAAGAGGAGCTTGAGATTGTCATCTAGCCTATAAGGGTATAAGACTATGTAAATAAACAAAGGATTAATATCATCCCACCCATCAAATCCAAGAACTTCCCATTTTGGGCTAGGCTTGTATCCAAAAAAGGCCAATTGTGCCATCTCCTCAAAGAAGATCATATCTGACAATCTATTATTGTCATAGGTTAACTTTAAGATATTTAATGATAGGTCTTTGCATAAAACATAATCAAACTATACATTAATGACAATGATGATCTTTTTTATATTTAGAGACAAAGAGAAAGTATAAGAAAAGAATGAAAAATAAAAACTATTCAAATACCAAAAGCAATCTAGCACCAATGGTCGCTAAAGAAGAACACAGCCATATTTATTTTTGAAGGAGCTTATGCTTTGGGATACATTTGATAACTTCATCAAATACTTGTCATACTTGATCTCTATCACCATGGACATTATAATCTATTTCATAAAGATCAATCAAGCCTAGGCTTTCTTTAATATTCAGTAACGTAATATTTTCATCTAATTTTTATAAATCTAAACGTATAGTAATTTAATAAACATCGTTCCAATTAACAGCATGAACCGGCCATGGCCCAAACCAGTTTGGACTATGAAAAAAGCGACGCTCAAATTCTATAACCAAATTCACCCTTTCCTCAAAGGAAAGAGTACTCCTCATGTGCTCAAAAAAAATGCAAGTCACCTCTTCCATCTGATTAAAACGTCATGGGAGAGAAACTAGGCATAACAA
Source organism: Cibotium barometz (assembly GCF_041138505.1). Taxonomy (NCBI): domain Eukaryota; kingdom Viridiplantae; phylum Streptophyta; class Polypodiopsida; order Cyatheales; family Cibotiaceae; genus Cibotium; species Cibotium barometz. The sequence goes on along the minus strand of NC_141052.1, from coordinate 16,212,822 downwards.
TCTCTACAAACTTTCAACTTTCCAAAGATGATGCGAGTATAAGTAAGTTGTAAAATTAGAAACTTGGGCACTTGAGCTCTACAACCTTGAAAGAGATGCAAAAAGTGAGACTGTGAGAGATGCAAAATGCATGTAAAGCTTTTTTTATGAGCAAGGAGGATCAGCAAACCATTTCCACAAGTGGCCAACTATAGAGCTAAGTCATGCTGATCTTTGTGGAAGGATGCTAATCATATCTCTAGGTGGTTCTTCCTACTTCTTGTTGTGCGACTAACAACCACAATAAGAAGATGTGGGTGTGTTTTTTGAAGGATAAGGTCAAGGATTTTTATAGGTCCTCTTTTCATCAATTTTACTAGGAGGTTGTGTATTTCAAGCCAACACATTGGGATCTCTTAGCTTTCCAAGGGCTTAGTGCACAAGAAGCATGCTTTTGCTAGGGAGGTCAATAAATGATTTATAACGTAAAGCTAATCCTAGACCTAATTAGCAAACAAGTTAGAAAGGTTGAATAGTACCTTAATGGTTTGAGGTTAAAGAGGACCTTAGTGAGTTGATTAAGGTTCAACCCACTAACTCATCAACTTGCAAACATGATAAGGTAGCATGTGAAGATTTACACCTTAATATGATGATGTAGCAAGGTGAGGTGGTGCCACACGAACAAGGGAGTCGACAACTAGCAAAGTTAGTGTCGAGGCTGCAAAATAGTGTTGTGAGAGGGTGTAAGGCAGTAAATTAAGCATTGATTGTGGTTGTGCTAGAGTAGTAAGCAAGTGGAGAAATGGCAGTTTTCGAAAGGGCATAGAGTGAAAGCCAAACAAAAAAAAAAGGTGTGACAATGTAGTGATGAAAAAGAACGAGAAGGTTTATTTATGAAAAAGAACGAGAAGGTTTATTTATGAGAACAAATGTGTGTGTTCAAAGGTTATTATCTTTATGAGAACAAATGTGTGTGTTCAAAGGTTATTACCTTTATGAGAACAAATGTGTGTGTTCAAAGATTATTATATTTATGAGAACAAATGTGTGTGTTGAAAGGTTATTACCTTGGTGACAAATGTGTGTGTGTTCAAAGGTTATTACCTTGGTGACAAATGTGTGTGTTCAAAGGTAAGTGATTGAGAGATTCATGGATGTGATTGACATAATCATGAGTAGCATGAGATGATCAGGAGGTGTGAAGATATTATGGATGATTTGATGGATGTCTTGATGGAGATGTTTATGGATTTAGATGCTCGTTTATGAGCTATAAATAATTTCTTGGTTAGTGCTGATTAGTTTGTTTGATATTGATTGAAAATGTGGTGTTTCAACCTCCTTGGATCCAAATTTATACTCCTCAAAAGTTGAGTACGCAAACATTATAATACATCGTCAACTCGCATTACATGTTGCCCTTGCATGCTTATTTAAAAGGCCAAGTGTCCACATATTACGAACTAATGGTCTCTTCGCAAAACCTCTAATCATTAAGCTCTTTTCTCATTAATTAGACCTCTCATTACACTCCATGTTATAAAATAATTCCTCTAGCGTAAGGTACCCTAAAAGATTTATTGTGTAATATTATAATGAATCGCCAAGTCATGTCACACATCACCCTCTTATAATCACAATTTTCGTTTCTAAACCTTAGAAAAACACTTCCATTAATTAATCGAGTTTCCTTTTTTTCTTTATTGTATGCCCTTATTACAAGCTTATTCAATCAAAACTCTCCATATGGAACCTACTTTCACACCCTTCCATGGATCGAATGGAGACCACACATGCCACATGGCATCCTTGTGAGAGGATAACAAATTCTCGAGAGAGTCAGTGGAGAGTTAGTGGTTGTAAGCATCAATCAATATAGGGTAGTTAAATATGAGCATCAATCAGTATAAGGTGGTTAACGACTGGTGAATAATTGTTAGAAGCATGGAATGTGTGATAGGTTATGGTAGAAAAATCAATGTGAGCTAGTGAGAAAGAAGTGGTAGTTGGGGCTAGTATACTAAAGTTCTACTAGGCTCTAGGAAGGTGTTGGGGGGGGAAAGTCAAAATGTGAAGGGACTTCACATTTCTGTTGGGGCAAACAAGGTTTGAATAAATTGGTATCTGAAAAGGTGAAGGAAAAAGCTAATAGTGATTGTGTGTTGATTTATATATAGCTCAGAGTCTAACTTGTACCTGCACACAGTATACAACAAAAGCTTACAATTATACCGCAAATTTCCTTGTGGTGGCCCGATTTCAAAAAATTTGGAAACAAATATTTTTCTACGGCTTTACCGAGAAACCATATACGATTTGCCACGATCATGGGATATGGGCCTTACACACGTGTGGTGCGTGTGTGAGAGAGAGACAGAAACAGAGAGATTGATTCTGATAAATCGGGAAAACTTTAAACAAACAAAACAAAAAGTGTGGCACACACGTGTGTGCGCGTGTGTGTGTGTGTGAGAGAGAGAGAGAGAGAGAGGGGGGGAGAGAGATTTTGATAAATGAGTAAAATTCAGAACAAAACAAAAAAAAAACAGGCGGCAAAACCTATTTTTATTTTCTTTTTGAGCCTATATTTTGTGTATTTTGTCGTCTTTTAAATTTCCCCCTCTTTGATTTCCTACGATTTCCAGATTTTGTTTCTCTTTTTTTTCGCTCTTTTATGCTAATTCTTCATGAATTTTAATTTTCATTACCCCCAAAATATCGCCTTGTCATTTTTCGGAGAGTTTCTGAAATTATTGGCAATTTACTGCCAGTTTCGTTTCTGCAGCGCGTAATTAAAATAACAATCATCGGATTGGTCTCTCTGACGAGGAGTCCGGACAAAAAAAGCCCGTAGTGATGTTTTTTTAATGATTTTAGCATAATTGCAAGTGCTAACCAGCTTTCCTTTTTGGCTTCTTTTCTTCATTCGTTATTTAGATTTTAATTTTTCATATCATAATCTCTTCAAAAGCCTTTAGATTGGTCTCGTGGAGCATTAGCCGAATCAGAAAATTTAATACCTTTTAACCTTATCCTTCTCACTTCTGAAAGCCTGCAATTTTAGTCATTAAAGCCTATGATGACCCCCAATTGAGACAAATTAAACCAAAAAAAACATTTTATTTCTTTAAGAATCTTTTTGTCTCTAATCTCATTAAAAAGATAGTCACTTTTTATCCCTTTGTGGTAATATGGACAAAATGTGGCCTGTTTCGTTGATTTTTCTCTAAAAAGACAAGCCCTACTTTTATTTTAAAGCCCTACTTTTATTTTTATTTTTTTAAATCCTCGGTAAAGTTGCCTGAAAAGTCCAAGTCCAACCTTAGGAGAGAGCTTTGTTAAAGTTCTCAAAAGCTTTTCTTTTTCCAGTAGACCTTTAAAAGCTGTGCTTGTTGGGGAACAAAATAGCCTTCAAAAAGAGATTTGAGTTCTTTTTAGCCTTTGAAATGTGAAAAGCTGCCATAGAACATAGAATGTGAAAAAGCTGGCTTCCAACTTTCACAAGAATTGGATTTATAAAAAAACTAAGGTTAGATGCACAACCTTCCCTGCCCCATGACACATGTTTTTTTTTGTTTTTCGAGCCGGGTCAACTTGGCATAGGCATGCCCCGTTAAACTCAGAAGGCCAAACGCTTTTGTCACTAGTTTTGACAGACAACTGCCCTGCTCGAGTTTGATCCCCATGAGACATGTGTGGGGAGTCAGACATGCAAGATTGCACGCCCATCCCCCTTTGATAGTTGTAATATCGTAGTTGCATTCACACTAATGGTATTTTCCTTTTTTGAAATGTGGATCCACAACCTTTGTATGTATTGTGGGGGCTTATTTGTGCCCAAAATGTGTGGATATAGATATTATAGGGTTGTATACAAGAGATGTGTCCCCCTTTGTGTAGAGGCTCTCTCTAGAAAGGCGAGTGATAGGGTAGGTTTTGAAGAGTGGGAAGTTGAGGCTTGGCACTAATGACAATTCAAGTCTAATAAGTGAATAGTTTGCACCTAAGAGCCAATTCTCGAGCCCCCTGTGAGTAACTTGACCATATTGGTTTGCCAGTTGCTCTCACTCCTACGACAAAATTGGCATTTTTATTGAAATCAAGATCTCTTGAGTCTAGACAAGGGAAAAGTCAAACACGATATTTTTATCAAATTTTCAAAATCTCTCTCAACTATAGATAAGAAATTATGATTTCCTTATGGTCATTTTAACATACACTATATTGCCTTATGGTCAACTTTGAAGGATGGATGCTCATTCCAACCAAATAAGCAACTTACCTTTGAAATGGTGAAGCTCTATCTACATTTGGTTATTGAATATGAACAAATTTATATTTAGATGTCATATGAATCAGAGGCTAAGCACACTTTACTACTTTACTTTAAGGAAAGGCAGTCTGCAAAAAAAAAACCCCAAAAAAAACAAATTTAGTGATCGGATTAATATAGAGATAGAGAGAGAGGGAGGGTGGGTGTGTGTGTGTCTGTGGGGGGGCTAGCTAAAAACCTTACCAAGCAAAGGATGGTGGTTTACCCATAGCGTTTGTCGCTTGCACATGAAAGAATTCTCAAAATTCTTCACTTTTTTTAAAATTCCAAATTCTGATTTCTCGAGAGGGGAGAAATCAACTCTGCTAAAACGGTCAAAAAGAAGCACATTGAGCCTTGAGCTCCACGTTTATATAATAATTATGGCCAAAATCTTCACCCATGCCAAATGTCCCCAAAAAAAAAAAAAACATCACAATGTTCCACACAATTTGTGTCTTGGGTGCTGCTGCACACAAGGCAAAGATCATGAGTGCTTCGATAATGCATCGAAAAAATACACAGTAAAACACACATTAGCAATGTGTTATTGTGATCTGTGTTTCTCAGTGTTAATGTGCTTGCTTTGATCTTAATCCGGGGAAAAATCCTCACAAGTTGTAGTCTTAATTTATTCATTTATACTTGGATTGAGCCAAGTTGATTTGGAAAATTGATTAATATAGTTATATCTTGCTTTATTGAAGCTTAATCAAATATGATCATATCTGGATTAAGCCAAATTGATTCAGTTTCATTTCAATTAAGCAAAGCCCGGTTTTAGCGCCTCACCAAATTGACCCATATTGGGCAATGTGCTTTTGCTTTTCTAATTTCTTTAGTACAATTATACTATATTAGGCCAATTTGGTCTTCTTTACGAATCATTAAAGTCATCAACTTGCTCGTTTCATATTTTAAAATGCATGGTTTATGTATAGATTAGACAAACCTAGCACATCACATCTTTAATAATCTATCACTTAGATCTTGCCAAACTGTATTAGAATGTGATTAGCGTTAAGTAAACCTATGCTTTGATTACCATGTGTCCTCCTGGATAGCATCTAGCCATAAGGAACTTCCTTAGGCAACAATTATCTTGTAGATTAAACATGTTCCAAATTTTGCTAATTATCTGTAATCCAACAAAGAAACAGACTAATTCACCATACTTAGTAGACATCTTATGCATTAAACCTCATGACACCATTATAGGCAAAATGATCACAGGAAAAAAAAAAATTGAACATAATTAACCCCCCAACAAACAAGCTTGAAGGCAAAAAAGAGTTTGGCATATTGAACTTTTTTGTTTTTGTATAAATAAAACATGTCAAGAAGTACAACATTGGGCATTCACTGCATTTTGCAGCCTCATTTTCTGAAAAAATCCCAATTAAAAAAGCAGCAAATTAAAAGGAAAACAAATCATCACTCTTGGCTAATGTACATTTTGTTGAAAAGCTTTTGTTTCTTCTCCTGCCTAGATGATCAAAAACCCTCATTTTTTTTTCCTTGGCAAAGCCGCGAGATGCAGATGGTTATGGATGCTGTGATCATAGCCATTCACTGGTTCTCTCCCTCATTAATCAAATGCTAATTGACTGCCTGCTAGCTTGGCTAAAATCTTCTTTGCCTTTTTGGATTAAAGGCATACTCTTGTAAATCAATCCTCTCCACAACAAAGGATTTGGAGGCAAGATAATGATGGCTCCTGCTACTGATATCCACACTGCTGTTGTCTTCTAAATGATACACTACTGTGTTAGGGCTAAGAGGGGACTTTGTGTGCCCACTTAATGATAATGTTGGGTTTAATGGGTCGACAATTAGAGACTCCATTAGCAGGTAGCAGCTTCTCATCTTTTCCTGCCAAATCAAATGCATAAGCCTTAATTAAACCAAAAGCATAAGCATTAATTAAACCAAATGCATAAGCCTTAATTAAACACCATATTATACAACCTAATCTTAATTAAACCAAAAGCATAAGCCTTAATTAAACCAAAAGCATAAGCATTAATTAAACCAAATGCATAAGCCTTAATTAAACACCATATTATACAACCTAATCTTCTCAAAGGATTCAATAAGCAAAAAAAAACAGACTAGATTCCAAAGGATTCAATAAGTGTGTTAAGGAGACTTACTGCATCCAAGGGAATGTATTTAAGTAGCAAGAGCTTTAATTGATCGGCTTGCACAGGAAGGGCTTCCTCTAACGCGCAGCAAATGGAGGTTGCCGCTACGACGGAAGGCTCAAAGTCGAGAAATTCAACTTCTGCGATTTTCAAAAAATAAATAAAAGCAGAGATTGGAATAAATACTTACATAGATTAATCTTGATAAATTGCATCGCTAGGAATTCAATTAATTCGTGTAGAAGGATTAGATCAACAAGAAGAAGAAAAAAGAGAGAGTTGATAACGCTTGTTTACTGTTGATTAAATTGCGATTAAGAGGATTAATTCTATGACTAGACGGGATTTATTAATCATCTGATAGGAAGAAATGCAGGTCTCACTAACCTGCAAACGTTGCTAGCAGGAGCTCTGAAACGCGCGCCATCAGAGAACTTTTGAGATGCTGGCTTAGATCGAAGTGGTTAATAGCCTTCTCCACAAAGGCGAAGGGGGTTACGGATCTTAATCTCCATCCGAGGGCGCTAAGCACGCTTAACTCCATTCTTTGGACCGTCTTAGCTTGGAACAGATGCTCCATGCCATCAGTCTGGGAAAGAGAGAGGAAAAAGATTACTCCAGTATAATTATGATAATCATTACAACAATGCGCTTAATCTTTGCGATTACTGTACTCTCGTAGAAATCCTGCATTGCAATTTCAACAAAACTGCATTATTCACAATTTATTAAGCACCTACTTGTAAATCAAGAATGGCCGGAACGTCAACTTCTTCCATCTTGGCAGCAACAGAGATGCACGCAACAGAGAGAAGCTCCATCATCCACGCCTTCCAAGGCTGCATTCAACCCTTAATTAAGCTAGCAACAAACTAATCAAACGTCGCTAAACTGAATTAGATACACACACTTGTGCATTTAGTGCAAAGATTAGCTCCCGATGATTGCAAAGTAGGCAGCTTTACCGTGGAGAGGTTCTTCTCAAGATAGCGGTCCATGTAGTTAACAGCCAGAGCAACCGTTAATGGGTTGAACTTTAGGATGAAACGAGACTGCATCAACGCCCATAATCTTTCTGTTAATTATTTGCAAAATCTTCAAATCATCACAACAAGAAGGCTACTAGAATTTCCGTCCTGAATTATAGTTTATTTTCATATTAGAGTTTCCGTCGAATGGCTCTTGAATGCCGCACGTTCACGTTGCTAGCATAGTTCCGTCGGTTTTTTGCTAACGTCCACGGTCGGTGCTTTTAATCGTTTAAGATGGATCGTATGAGTCTGACGCTAATCAGTTGGTTAAACAAGAACTAAACCGTTTTTGTTTGATGCAAGATTAAGCAAGAAACTGTGCAACCAGATGTGCTTTTCCGGCAGCAGCAGCTGCCTGGGTTGCTACCTTGATCATCCAGCGAGCTGCATTGCAGCGAGCTTCGCAGAGCAGCTGATTGGAATGGAGCTCCACAGAGTAGCTTTCTTCTGGCGTGTAGTGGGCTTGCTTGCTGAGAAGAAAAGCTATGGTGAGCTCATCGTCGTCAGAGAAAGAGAGGGGCATGAAGAAGTGCAAGGAGGAGACCACATTATCAAAAGAAGAAGAAGATAATGGAGTTGAGGCCTCTGTGGTGGCCAGGGTGGGGCTGTTGATGATCTCTTCGCAGCACAGCAAGCTACGCTCAAAATCCATGTGCACGAAACAAAGAATAGAAGGAGAAGAAGAAGAAGAAGAAACAGCAGAGAAGAGTGCACAGAGAGACGCAATGGCGAAGAGAGGAGGAGGGAGGGAAGCTTTCAAAGGCTTGTGGTGAGGGAAGCGATATGGGTGTGTGTCTGCTTTCCCTCTCTTTTTCTTCTACCTCTTTCTCTCTCTCTCTCTCTCTCTCTTGCCAAGACACGCAGAGAGAAACAGGGAGAGAGAGAGAGAGAGCGAGATCTGCACCCAAATAGAGGGGTACTAAAACCCAGGTGAAATTTCTTTTAAGAAAACCCTGCATGTGATTTATTTTTTTTGGGTCACGCCTTCTCTCTCTCTATCCCTCCCATGTTGTCACATCTCTCTCTAGACAACTCTCTCTCTACACCCTCTCTCCTCCCTCTCTTTCTGTCTCTCCCCTGTACTCTCTCTCTTCTCTGTACCCCCCTCTCTCTCTCTTCCCCTGTACCCCTCTCTCTTCCCCTGTACCCCTCTCTCTTTCTATCCCTACCCCCTCTGTACACACACTCTCTCTCCTGTACACACACACACACTCTGTCTTTTACCCTACTCTCCCTCTGTCCCTCTCTGTACACACCTCTCTCTTTCTCGACTCTGTATCCCTGGACCCTTACCCCTCCCTCCATCCGTCTTTGACCCTACTCTGTCTCTCTGTCGCCCTCACTGTTCACACCATCTCTCCAGAGAGTCCACACACCGCGCTCTCTCGGGTGTCCAATCCACTGAGGCCTCACTCTCTCTCTCTCTAGACTCTCTCTCCTCCTCCCAGACAACAATATCATTATTCAATCCAGAGCACGATCACAGAGAGGCGTGCAAGCAAGAGCAAAAAAAAACACACGAACAACACACAGCACACACACACTCGCCCATCCAACCGACCAACCCCGTTCCTGATCGATCTCCACACACACACACACAACCCCCCCCCCCCCCCCCACACACACACGGTAACTACTAATTACCCCTGCACGGCCCCCCATCTTAACTTTGAACCTGTCTCACTGAATTTTCTTTTTCTCTTTTTTTTTCCTTTTTATTTTGCAGTGTGTGTGGTACCTGCACACACGGGCTGAACACGGCCCCAGTGTGCCCACCTGGCCCTCAATTTCAGAGTAAAATAGGATGTTTCACACGCACCTGCTGCCACGCCAAAAATAAAATAAAAATGATAAACCTTCCTCAGATTAAAAATTTAGCCCCCAACAAAAAATAATGCACGCTCGACACCCTCACGATCTTGGGTTTGCCCACAATTGTTTAGGCACCCCTATTTCTCAAATTTTTACACCAAAAACCATGGATATTTTTAACCTTGCTCTTAGGGACTTCACACATCTCGCTTTGTAAAACCTTAGAAACATGTGGGCAAGGGGAGACTCCCCCCTTCATGACTTTGGGCGAGCCGGATGCATCGAAATCTTTCACTCGGTTCAAGCCGTGGTATGTAAAGGCCCTTACTCTGTAGGAGAGGGGTACAAGCTCTATCATGCACGGTGGGCCATAAGATAGCTACCAAGAATGAGATGGCTTGCCATTTAAGGCATTGTGGCTTATCTATTCTCTTGAAAACTTGGCCTAGATCTGACGATGAAGAGCAATACTGTGGTGATTTAGTGATGCATAAGGGAAGGCTCCTCAGAAGCCCATCTCTAAGGAAAGGGTGGCCACCACATCCAAGAGCCCTTTTTCTTAACTTATAGTTTGATGGGGGGACTAGCATCACATGTATGATTTCTAGGAGGGGGTTGGTAAAAACATTGAGAAACAACAAAAGTTTAATTGCCTTGGAAATTAGGCATCATGTGGAGAAACTAACCATATTGGGAAAGGGAAGAACCATAATGTGGTGGACTTAAAAAGCACTAAGAAAACATGCACTTATAGATGAATGTTGGCTATGTGATGATTTAATAAGTGACTTTGATCAATAAACATCCTGTGTTCAACTTCTCTGTCAATAATGGTATAAAATAATAAATAATTTAAAAAGATATATATCTCAAGCTCTTCATCTAAGTCTTTTTATAGCGTAATGCTCCCTTTTAGTGACTTCTCAAAATAAATATAGGCACACACTAATAGAAAATTTCTCACCGAGTCTCTCTTTATTCAAGGTACATTAATACTATGTTGGAATTAGAAAGATTTAACCATTAATATGCTCCTCTTTGACCCAATAACACATTAATATGCTCCTCTTTGTCTTCTACTAATATTTATTTTGACATAATGAGAGGAGAACTCTAAGTTTGTTTCATAGATACAAAAGTTTGTTTCATCTTCTCAACTAGATGGTAAGAAGAGGTGGAAAATGAAGTTGTTAAAACTTATATTACAACTTCTCCACTTGTTAAAACTTATATTACAACTTCTCCACTTGTTAAAACTTATATTACAACTTCTCCACTTGCACTTATGTTTTTCGATATGGAGATTCTTTCCTTCATGAAATCAAGTATTCTCAAACGTAAGAGTATAGTGTGTGTTTTTGGAGTATAGTATTCTCAAACGTAAGAGTATAGTGTGTGTTTTTGGAGTTGGGGTCAGAAAAGCTTAGGCTTGTGTTTTTTGATATGGAGATTCTTTCCTTCATGAAATCAAGTATTCTCAAACGTGAGAATATAGTGTGTGTTTTTTGGGTTGGGGTAAGAAAAGCTTAGACGTTTATCTTGGATTTTAATATTTCACTTGGTTCATGTCCTCACAAATGAAGGATATAGGGTTTAAAAGCATGGACCAATTTAAAGTCACAATGAATGCCTTTCTTAGTCAATAAAGTGAACAATGGCCTAAACATAAGAAAAAACAACTTGTCGACTCATAATAATCTTGTGACATGATGTCCTTTTTGAGAATTGTTGAGTATCATGTCAATCTTCACATGCAATGACAACAACAAGAGCACATCATTTACATAAAGGCATTTACACACTTGAGCATAATGGATAGTAGACTTATACTAATTAGAATTATGATCGACCACTAAAACTATCATAGAAATTAAAATTCCACGAATTCGGTTGAATGTAATGATTTTCTTAACCAAAACTTAACGTCCTAGAATATCCTAAGACTTCTGAAGGACCTCATAGAATAACCATTTGGCTAAAGATAGTTCTCCTTGTATGGGCATGACATTAATTAAGCAAAATTAAGAATCTCAAACATACAAGAAATAACTTCAAGCACTAGTGTGACCCACATGTACTAAGCAAACAATAAAACAAAAACGGATAAGATAAAGCTTTTGTTATTTTGTGTTTGAAAAGAAATTATCATGGGATTTCCATTGGAAGCCTACCCTCTTTTTAAAGTGACTTGCCTTGATTATCTTGTGAACAATTGTCTAAAGTGAGATGGAATTTCCATTAGAAGCCTACCCTCTTTTAATTATTTCGTGAGAGACTATGTTTAAGTGAGATGGAGAAGGTCTATGTGGCCAAATAGATAGAAAGATTTGCCAAAGGGACAATCCTCTCAAACCTCATTGGAGTATAGTCTTATTCAGTGAGTGTTATGCTGGGCATTAATGCCCCTATTGTAAGTAACTGACAAAAACATAAAATCATATTTTCGTTAGCATTTCTTCCATACACAAAGTCTCCCTTGAGTTACATAGAACTCAAAAGGGCATTGCTTTGTCGTAATGCTTTTTGGTTGTTCATGAAGATGGCAAATAGAATTTGAAGTTCTTTATCACAATATGAGAAAGAAGGCAGAACCACAATTCAACCTAGTCATAGATATGGTTGTTTTGGTTGTGAAGAAAATGACAAATCAATATGAGAAAGAAGGCAGAACCACAATTCAACCTAGTCATAGATATGGTTGTTTTGGTTGTGAAGAAAATGACAAATCGATATGAGAAATAATAATATGAGAAAGAAGGCAAAACCGCAATTCAACCTAGTCATGGATATGGTTATTTTGGTTGTTATGGAAATTGACAAATAGAATTTGAAGTCATATTTCACAATATGAGAAACAAGGCAAAACCACACTTCAACCTAGTTATAGATATTGAATCTTTGTTGTAATCTTCAAGTGAGATTTG
>NC_141052.1:16043117-16193117 GCF_041138505.1 Cibotium barometz | reverse complement strand
GTAATCTTTTTACCACATGTAAATAAATAATTACTTTTGCATTGATAAGTAATGCTAAACATTATTATCAAGAAACTCGTGCTCAAAACATGTTAATCTCATGAATTAGTCAATTCGTAAGTTAAATAAGCTTTGAATCGGAGTTATGCTTATTATTGGGCCATAATTATGATTGATATGATGTTTTTAAAAGATGGTGGCTTTTTCAACAAGTGAGATTTCCTCTACATCATAAGGAGTTTGTGTGCTCTCAATTCACTCGATAATTATCAATTAAAAACATCAATGGAAAATATTCAAAGTTTCATATATTGCAATACTTAATTGGTAGATACATTGAAGCTTCCTAAGGAGGTCCAAGGAGCAAGGTAGAAATCGTCTCCCAATGTGAGTTGGGGATTTTCCATGATTTGGGAAGCACATTTGATCATACAAATTTAAAATCACATGCTAGATCAATTTGACTATGCTAGTAGAAGAGAACAATAACAAGAAAAGCAATAAAAGTTGACAAAATTAATAGAAGAGAATCAATAACAAGAAAAACATTACAAATTGACAAAGTTAATAGAAGAGAATAAATACCAAGAAAAAAAAAGACAAGTTGACCTCACGATGTTGAGTACTCAAAACTTTGATTGGCAAGGTTTATATGTTCTCAATAGTTCTATCTAGAATTTAAGGAATTGCAAGAAGCTCCACAAGAAGCAAATAAAAAAAAAGTATAATGAACCAAATAAGTTTAGCAAGCCTACACACTCACCTGTAACATAATTGATCATGTAGTATTTTTCCGTTTGTAAACAATTCACATCCGAACAACATAAAACATGTTGACTAAGTAGATGCATTTTGCATCATTTCTTCTAGCCTAATAAAAGGCAACTTAATTGTGAAACATAATATTATCAATAAAGTTAAGTCAATATATCACTACGAAATGCTACAAGAACTCACTACATTTTAAAAAATTGTATGATAATGAAAAAATGTAGAGGTGAGAGAGAAAATATGTTTGATTTTATGTGTAATGCATGTATCTACACAAAAAGAAAAAACCAAAGCATATTAAAGGTTATAATAAAAACTATGATACCACGTTAGTTTCATTACAAAAATTCAAGCTAAAATATGGTGGTTCATGGCCTAAATTTTAAATCAAGTTATACAACCATGATAGGTAAAAGAAAAGAAATGTTCTTATCTTCTTTACAAGAACTATTACCTATGTTGCAATGTTAGAAGATCTATAATGTACCTAGTGGCTTCCTTTTAAAATCAATTTTCGTGTCTAGATAAAGATGAAGTCTTATTTTTTAAGAAAAAGTGCTCCCTCTAATTATACATGATGGAACAAGTTACCCATAGAATGACTCAAAGACTTAAAATGAGTGTATGTTTTTTATCCATTCCTCCCCTTTTCTTGTAAGGATGTGCAACTACATGTCCAAGGGCATCTCAAGGCCGATTTTATTACTAATGAATTGTAAAATGTGGGGCTCAATAGTTATTTTTTCTCATGTTGATTGTCTTAATATGTTATCTTTTTGCCATGTTGATTGTCTTAATATGTTATCTTTTTGCCATGTGTAAATAAAAAATTACTTTTGTATTAATAAGTAATGCTAAACATTATTATCAAGAAACACATGCTCAAAGCATGTAAATCTCATGAATTAGTCAATTCAAGAAACTCGTGCTCAAAACATGTAAATCTCATGAATTAGTCAATTATTCATAAATTAAATAAGATTTGAATTGGAGTCGTGCTTATTATTGGGCCATAATTAGAATTGATATGATGTTTTTAAAAGATGGTGGGTTTTTCAACAAGTGAGGTATGCTCGAGATCATAAAGAGTTTGTGTGATCTTAATTTACTCAATAATAATCTATGGAAAATATTCATATTTTTGTATATTGCAATACTTAATTGGATAGATGAAATATCTAGAGACACTTCCACTTAGAGCTCCAAAGATCTTTAAAAAAGCAATGTAATATGCTAGGTGATGAAGGACGGCTAAAGATAGCAAAGGGCCACAAAAGCAAGAGAAGTAATATGGCCATAGTAATTAGGGCTATACAGCCATATTACTATGGCCATAGTAATATGGCCATAGTAATATGGCCATAGTAATTAGGGCTATACAGCCATGCAATAGGTGTTCAATTTGGGATGTTAAAGTAGTTTAAGGATTGGAAAATGTGAGCATACAAGAAAAAGAGCTTTGTAGAATATAAAAGGAAGATGAATTTCCATGACAAACCAATTGTCTAAGTCCATCTATCAAAATGGCTGGTGGAACCTATAAAACTCTAAAAGAAGCATAAATTATACCTTTTTTATGTTAATATAATGTATATTATCCCATTTGGTAGCTCTAGTCATTATTTCACTTTATTATTTTATCGATATCATTATTATTTTTACTCTCTTAATGCATTTTTACCTGTTTTTTCTATATACTATGAGAGTAGTTTTTTATGATTTGATTACTACTTACTTTGCTTGTCCTATAAAGAGATCCACTTGCAGTTCTATCTAGTTTAGTGCTCATTCTATTGTGAGTCCAAGTAGAGTCAGCTTAAGAAACTAACTATGAGACTTTTCCTAGTTACTAAAAATCTAGAGTCAGTTTAAGAAAGTAACTATGAGGCTTTTCCTAGTTGGAAATCTAGAACTAACCTTCCTAGGTGGTACCCAACAAGCTACCTAGTGATCCCAAACTTAATCCAACCCTTTTACTCTCCTTAACTCCAAGTATTAGTAAGGTAGATACATTGAAGCTTCCTAAGGAGGTCTAAGGAGCAAGGTAGAGATTCCATGATTTGGGAAGTACATTTGATAACCCAAATTTTAAATCACATGCTAGATCAGTTTGACTATGCTAGTAGAAGAGAACTAATAATAAGAAAAGCAATACAAGTTCACAAAATTAATAGAAGAGAATCAATACAAGAAAAGCATTACAAGTTGACAAAGTTAATAAGAGAATCAATAACAAGAAAAATAACACAAGTTGACCTCAAGATGTAGAGTACTCAAAACTTTGATTGGCTAGATTTGTATGTTCTCAATAGTTCTATCTAGAATTCAAAGAATTGTAAGAAGAACCACAAGAATCAAATAAAATAAATGTATAATGGACCAAATAAGTTTAGCAAGCCTACACACTCACCTATAACATAATCAATCAATTACAAGAAGACCAAATAAATAAATACAGTCAAACACAAGAATTAAAGATTAGTGAATGAGACTTGATGAAAGAGAAACAAGACATAAAAGAAGAAATGAAGTCCAAGAAAGAAGAATATAAATAAGGAAGAATATAAATAAGGAAGAATATATGCCTAAAGAGGAAGAAAGGGAGCACTTGTAGGAGATAGAGTATATAAATAAGGAAGAATATATGCCCAAAGAGGAATAAAGGGAGCACTTGTAGGAGATAGAGTACATATGCCCATTTACCAAATACAAGTATACCAAATATAAGACAAACAAAGACTAAGCTACTACCAACCTTCTTAGAGGAACAAATGTGTTGGGTAGAGATGGTTTGAGCCACTCTATTAGTAAACCCAATCAATGATAATCAAGGGCTAACAAGTTGAATTGATGTTAAAACACATATTGCCTAGAAATAGAAATTGGAAATTCAAGAAAATGATCATAGGGTACTAGAAACATAGTTCTATAAATTACAAATCTTTATAAACATTACTCTTTTGACGATGCCATGGATGGAAGAAGTGTCAAGGCAAGTCCTTGGGTACAAAAGTTTGGTTAAGTTTCATTATGGAGATTAAGGAGTCCTTGGGTGAAAGTGTCTGAATTCTTTGCAATGCCATGGAAGTAGTGATAATGCAAGTCCTTGGGTACAAAATTTTGGTCAAGTTTCATTATGTACTAAGGAGTCATTGGGTAAAAGTGTGTGAATTATTTGCAATGCCATGGAAGAAGTGACAATGCAAGTCCTTGGGTACTACATGACAATCACTAGGCCAGACTTGAAGTACACAATTGGGTTGGAGAGCTAGTTTATGCAGGCTCTTCAGAAACTACATTTGGATGGTGTGAGGTGCACACTACACTACGTGAGGTCCACAATGGAGTATGGTCTCTTCTATGAGACTAGTACAGAGTTGTAGGTGTATGGAGATGGTTCAAAACAAAATATTTTACTATGTAACATTCTAAATGCTAGGAAGTTTAAGATACAAATATATTTGGAGGGATCATCTAGGTGGGTTATCACCTCAAGAATAAAAATAATAAGGCCTTAGTGCATTAGGGCTATCATTTTTCTAAAGGATTTCCAAAGCGGGCTTTTATTTGGAGATGGAAAAAGAAGACCAACAAGAAATATGAAGATTTAGAGAAAGAGAAAGACTCCAAGAAGGAATATAACTTTAAGGGGGAAGAAGAAAAGCCAAAGATAATGAAAGAGAAGAAACATAGAAAGAAGGAGAAGAAGAAGAAGGAAGAGGAGGAGAAGAAGTCTGTAAAGAAATAAGAAGGCTTACATTCATAAGAAGAACCACTGAATTGGGGAAAAAAATAGTGAAGAAATTATGCAAGAAGAAAATAAACAAGAATAATAAGAAAATATACTAGAAGGTGAAAGGCATTACTAAGGAGCTAGTAGAGTTAAGCACTAAGAGAGAGACAACAACTAGAAACAAGAGATGATTTATAAAGTGTAATATGCTCGGCGATACCAAAGGTAAAATATTGAATCAAATCTTACAAAGTTTATGATAAAATAAGTTAAAACACAAAAAAATATTAGTGTATACCAACACCACCACACTGTTAATGCGATTTCAAATGGCAAGGATATGAGAAGGATGGGTAGAAATTAAAATAGCTTAATGATGAAGACTACATAAAAACAACTATCAACAAAACAACAATAATCAAAAGTACACAAATAACAATAATTACTAATGAGATAGTTAAAGGAATGGCTTATGCATAAAAACTAATAACTAAATAAATAATTAAAGTATAATTCATGTGTAGCATGTTATTAAGTCAATCACAATTGAGAAAATTGCCCAATTCTACAAAAAGGAAAAAAACTATTTTAGAGAATAAATGCTTTGTCACTTAATTAAGTTCTTACCAAATGCACTATAATTCGTCCCATTAGTGTGTGTGAGCTCAAGGTAGACCTACCTATTGTTCCAAAGTGGTAGAAGGAGAAATGAAGTGTAGTACAAATCCCTTAAGAGTCCAAGGTAAACTTGCCTACTATACCAAAGTGGCAAAGTGGTAGAAGGAGAAATGAAGTGTAGCAGAAATCACTTAAGAGCTACGAAAGAAACCCAAAGAGGACAAGCTATTTCTATGAGAAGAAAGTAAACCTAAAGAAAAGAGAAATTTATAAATGGAACCAAGGACACAAAATCTTGAGAACTTTGAATGGAAATTATGAAGATGTGTGTTGTGGTTTTGAAGGGCATGCATGAGTCCTGTGAATTTTATTAGCTCACAAACAGGGTTGAACTCACACGCACAAAATGCTCAATAATAAGAACACAAGGGTGTAGAGTGAGAGAAAGAATGACAAAGGAGAAAGTACCAATGAGAAGCATGGGGAAAAACCCAGTGGGACAAAAGTGCCCATGGCATAACATGGCATTACTGTAGTAATGACATAAATATATAACAAACCCCCCTATAGAACAAATGTGAGGTTTATAGAGATTGAAAGTTAGTCTCTGAAAGGGATGAAGCCCAAAGCTTTGCAAAAGGCCTCAAACTTTCATATGATTAGGTTTTAGTGATCTTCCACATTGTCATGTGGACTAAAATAGATCAGATTGATCTCACCTACATGCATTCTCTCTCTGACATAGTGGTAGTGCACTCCAATGTGCTTGGTCTTGGCATGAAAGGACTCTTAGCTACTACCATTGCACTTAGAATGTCAGTGAGAATCAGAGTAGGAGTGTCTGAATGGACATAATGATCCTCCATCAATATTCTCAACCATACATATTCAATTGTTAGTGAATGATGCTTTGTATTCAGCTTCATAGGATTAGGTTGCCATAGTTGTTTGCTTCTTGCTTAGCCACGAGAAGCATTAATTTCCAAGAAAGAAGAAGTTTCCAGACTATCATGTATCATAATCACCTACCCAGTTACAGAGAAGGCCTCAATTCTCAAGCACCCCCCTTGGCATAGAACAATCCAAGGCCTTGAGTGCCTTACAAGTATCAAAAGATACATTGCCAATGCTTAGTACCTAGGAAATGCATAAACTTTGAAAGCTGCAATACACCAACTCAATGTCTAGCTATGAGTTGCACAAATATATAAGGCATCTAATAGCTTGATCATAAGTGGTTATATTGAATGGTTCTCCGAGATCCTATATACTAAGCTTTACGGTTCTATGAGATCATGTAGACTGAGCTTTACACCAGGTTCCATTGGTGTAGAGATTGGTTTAAAACTTTCCATATTTATGTAATGAAGGGATTTTAGTGAGCACATACATATGGGGGATGGGCCTAGGCACCTTGGGCTTAGGGGCATTTGCACATATGTTGTGTAGGGCATTTGGGGTCCTTGGGACTATAAAAGGCACCAGCCCTAGGATATTGTACCTTTTGACACCTTTTTGACATATTACCATTTGGTTATCTTCTTGCCTAGAGCAAGCTTCCATGGTGAGCTCTCCCTCTTTTGTGAGAAGCTATGTGTGTATTCCATTATGAGTGCAATAGGTGTTACTCCCTATGATCAATGGGACATGTGTGTACTCCATGCTAATAAGTGCAACCCCAAGTTCCCCTTCATTGCATTTGTATATCAAAGCTCTTAGCTTAGATCTTGATGCCTTGATTAGGAGATTAATCATTTTTAGATTATTCTTAATCCAGTCTTCAGAATGCATTTTCTTGATCATGATTAGTGATAATTATTTTCGGATTACTATTAACCTAATTTTTTAAAATGTATTTTATTGATGATGATTAGTGTTAATCATTATCGGATTAGGGATTTCCACAGTTTTTAAAATACATTTTCTTTATTTCCTTGCATTTCTTGATGTTCTTGAAAATCTTCTTGATTTTCTTGAATTTTGGAGAAATTTTGTATGAAGTAGAGTCTATTTTTATCAAATCTTCACATAAACCCTAGTTTTGTGCTATCATTTGCAAGATCCTTTGAGTTTCTTACATTCTTGGGGAGCTTCTTGGTTGCTTCGTAGTTTTGGTGAAATATTCATCAAGAAAGGTGCTATTTATCAAAGATATTGGAGACAGATTGCAAATAATGTAGAATCTTAACGCAGATTATACAACCAACCAACTAACCTTGCTAGGAGTTTAAACCAGTGTGCTCCATATACCAAAAGGTTTGGGGTGTTGGCTTTGAAGAAGCAAGTAGATCATTAATTAATCTGCATGCAAAAGAGGGGTGATAGCAGCAGGCTAAGGGTGCAAATAGTGTGCATGCAAAAACACAAATAAGAGAAAGTAGGCTAAGGGTGCAAGTAATGTGCATGCAAGGCACAAACAAGAAAAGTAGGCTAAGGGTGCAAGAAGTGTCCATGGAAAGTCACAAACAAAGGAAGGAAGCCAAGCCATACAACCAAACAAAGGAAGGAAGCCAAGCCATACAACCAAACAAAATGGCGTGCATGCAAAGGCACAAACAACCAGGGAAGGAAGCTGAGCTGCATGCAAAGGCAGAAGCAAGGGAAGGAAGCCAAGCTACATGCAAAGGCATAAGTAGGGGGAGGAAGACAAGCTGTATAACCCAACAAATTATGTTAATACAATATAGCAACAAGAATCAACAGTTGACATTCAATGAGCATATGCATTGACAAGCAAGTGGAAAACAACTGAGGATCAAGTTCAGCAACCAACATATGTGTCTACATTGTGCACATGCATCTCATAATTTGAGATGATGTGGAGAATATTAGAGTAAAGATTTTAGAAGAAAAGAAAACACCAAAGTTTGAAAGACATTAGAATCAAGATTTCAGTAGCAAAGTGAATATCTCAAATACCATAGTGTGACAGTTAGTTGAACCACAATTCAAGCGTCAAATAACTCTGTAAACTGTGGGAGAATCAACACTCATAGTATAGCATACAGAGTCAGCCACACATGCAAGCTTGTAAAAAACAGAGGCACCTTGTACGCAAGCAATTCACCTTGTACGCAAGCAATTTTAGAAAACAAGCATTCACCTTTCATCATTACAATTCAATTTCAAACTTCAAAAGGAAATGGCAGCATAGGAATACCCTAACCATCATGCCATCATTGAGAGTATGGAAACTCTAGGCTAAAGAATTTCCCATCTTTGACTACAATCAAAGGGGGCAGCATGAGCAGTGCTACATAAAGCCTAATATAACGTTTGATAGGCATAAAGAAGCGAGTGTCTCAAGGGACAAACATGCAAGTGTCTTAAAGCCTAATATAACGTTTGATAGGCATAGAGAAGTGAGTGTCTCAAGGGACAAACATGCAAGAGATCCCCATAGTAGCCATTCTTAAGAGGCCAACACACAAGAGATGCCCATAGAATTCGGTTTTAAGAGGCTGACAAACTGCATGTTGGAAGTGTAGCCATCGAAGGGAGCCAGAGCCAACGGGGCCGTCGACAGATCATGTGTTAGAAGTATAGCCGAAGGGAGCCAACGACTGATAGACTGTAGTGTGTTAGAAGTGTAGCCATCAAAGGGAGTTGACGGTCGCCACCACCCAATGACCTGGCCATAGGGACGTTGACAGAGCCCGGCCATAGAGGGGCACCGTGACTTGGCCATAGAGGGGCCGATAGGCACAGAAGCTGCCGTTGGGAGAAGAGTCGCCTCCATGACCTAGCATATAGAGGGGTCGACAACCACACCTGGCCATAGAGGGGCAAGAGTCGAGCCACAGAAGTTGTTTTCGGGAGAAGATCAGCCGAGCAAAGAAGCCTAGCATCAACAAGTGCATAGTGCAGACAAAGACCGGGGCAAGAGCCGAGCCATAGGAACCACCATAAAGGAGAAGGGGCCACCAGGAGAAGAGGCACACAACATTAAGCGAAAGAGAGAAGGAAACCCTAGACTTAGAGTTTGGAGCCATCAAGAGAAGAGGTGCACAATATTAAGAGAAGAGGTGCACAACATTAAGCAAAAGAGAGAAGGAAACCCTAGAGTTAGGGTTTGGAGCCACCTTTTCACACCCTCTCCATTACCCTAAGTTTTAGACCTTTGACTTTGCCCACAATCCATACATACCTTGACCATCTTACCCATTGACATTTTCCACACTTTGGCCACGTTTCCTACCCTTGGCTACCCTTTATTTTCTTTATGCTTTACCCAAGTTTTCCATTCTATTTTTACATGCAGTGGGTAGATTTCACACACCTTATATGCCTTGTGATTTTCTTAGGGGTTTATTTATGCTTGGGTATGATGGTGAGTTTATTCATGCATGACTGCAATTTGGGAATTATTTGGGCTTGTTCACACACGGTGTGAGTTTTGTGCACTGCTAGCTACACGCCTAGTGTATTGTGGGCACATTTGGGGATTTGGTGAGTTTGTTCACACACGCCTCACACTTTGGGCATTTGGATGTTCATATGGCACCAAGGTGCAACATTGTATATGTATGTCATGCAGGTGAGCTATGTGCATATCATGATTACCAAATGTTTAGTTCGGATGAGCAGGTAGCATTATCATGTTATTTTGACGAGCGTAGGGCTATGTACATGCATGCATCCTTATATCCCTTTGTATGGGATCAGATAAGGAGCTATGGTGCCTACTTGGATTTCATTGGTCGATTTGGGACCCTTTGCACATACTAGCACTTTTGGGCGGAGTGGTGCGAGTGCAAGTATGGGTTTGATCCATATAATTCCACCAAGGATGATGATGATGTTCGTGATGTGACTATGAATGATTATATGGGTGATGATGATCATGATGGTCATTCATGGGGAGCATTCATAGAGTCTTGTCATGACAATATCAGATCCTTTGAGGACACGTATCAGGCATGCTTACTCTTTTGCCACTATCATAGTGGTGTTTGCATGGGTCTTAATAGCTTCTACGACTCACCCACGACATCGACTAGCCATCATCTCATTGATTCTCATTTACTTAGACCGACTCATTCATTGTATTATAATAGGGATGATGCATTGGGAATTTTTTGGACCCAAAGAGGGCCTCTTGGATTAACTTTTTTGATTAGGAATGGACCAATAGGAAGAGGGCTGGGTGCACATTTTTGACTTCTTTGACCCTAGGGGGCCTAGGCTTTGGTTTACTAATGGGGCCTAATTACTACTCTTGTCCCCTACCTCTTGGGCCCAAACTTGGAGGTCCCCCCCACCTAGAATCGCGCAGATTAAAAACCCTAGAATCTGATTCCCCTACATGTCTAGAGTTAACTCTTACACTTTCTGGTTATTGTGCCACTTTCTATATTTTTACAGATTGGGAAGCGTAAGGAGGGGACAACCATGGTCTTAGAATCATGGCAAATGGGGGACCTTGAATTTTCAGCAGAGCAAGGTGCAACACATAATAGTAGGCATGTGGAAGAGCTTGAAGATGAACTAAGTATATGGAAAAATAGCCTCTGTTTTGATGCACGTGAGGGACAAGAGTTTCATGATCGAGGTGAAGGCAATGACAAGCTTTCAAGTCAACAAGGAGATGGAGATCAACATGAAGTAAATGTCACAAGAGGGGCAAAAAATGAAGACATTATAACAATTTTAGATTAGATGACATGCTTGTAATTTTGTAGCAAGCTCTTTTTTAACCAATCTTAATTTAATTGAAATCTTAATATTTTTGCAAACTGTAATTTTTTTGTCTAGCGGTCTAGTGTGAAAAGGCCAAACTTTAAATTTTAACTATAAATAGCCAAAGGTGCCTTCTTTCTCATTTTCACACGATAGAAACCAAGCACGAGCTCACACTATCTCTTTGCATTCACATGGCTACCCACTTTGATAACTTCTGTGAGTTCCTCTCCACCACCCCGTGGGCGGCGGGCAAGAGCGAGCTCTTTGTCATGTTCTCTCGTGAAGTCGACTTTGAAAAGTCGCTCGCCCTTGCATCCCAACATTATGAGATGCAGATTGCATACATGGAGCAATACTTGGCTTCCCACTCCATCTCCTTTCCCCATTGCCCCAAATGATCGATGGGTGCCTATTGAGTACATTCAACAATATGCCCGCCCCTACATCCAGCGCCTTGAACGCTTCATCGACATCTGCATCCCTGCCCGCAGGAGCTTACTGTACCTTTAATAAGCAGGAGGTGAAGAGGTTGGGAAAGGGCAATTTAGGAACTAGGTTCCTCTCATGGCTCGCCACTTTTGCGTTCCTCATCAGCGAGAGCGATGGGGATTCGGATGAGGAGGTAGAGATGCCTGCATTGCAGTTGGCAGGGTATTTGAGGGATGACAAGGAAGTGAAGGCAGTAGGAACGAGTGTTGGTGTAGAAGAGAAGCTTGCATCAGAGCACTTTCCAGAGGGTGCACAATCTGCAGCTGAACAGTCCACTGTAGTAGAAGATGCGGGGCCATCTTCCCCACACGAGGAGAGCAAGGTGCTGCCAGAGCTTGAGATCAATCTCTTGAGCACCATTGTGGTGGAAGGTGAAGAATACTTATTTCTTCATGACCTTGAAAAGATAGCTGGCTTGAGAATGGATGAATGCTTGGGCATTATATGCAAGCGATGTGAGGTGGACCTTGATACGTCCAACCTCGGTCCTCACCTAGATAGTGCTATATTACCCCTTGGAGAATCTATCGCACAGAGACAGTTGCTTTGGTCAAGGAAATTGTGGTTGTTTGAGACCGCGGAGCAAGCCCTAGTTCCAGAGGAGGAATTCACAACCTTACAAGACAAGCTAGAGGCTGAAAAGGATACCCTTGCTGCTGCTGGAGTAATGGAGGAGACCAAAGCACCAAAAAAGGATGAGGCTAAGTCCTCGATTGACCTCTCCGCCCCCACCAGCACTTTGGTAAAAGAAGACATTGAGCAAGAGGTAATAACCTAGAAACATTTGTAATTATGTATAGGAAAATATTTTGATTTTTCCTTTGATTGCAGACGGTGGTTGAAATTGACACATTTGCTGGGAGAGGCGACGGCAGAGTAGAGACCAGGCCACTGCTCCCCCAGCCACTCAGAATCATTTTTGATGCATTTATAATCAAGTTGAGTACATTGATTATGAGAAACAGTAAGTTACAAGATAAAAATACCTTTAATCATATGTAAAAATACATTATTTGTCATCCAATGCATCAGAATTGCTCCTGAAGGGCTGGGGAAGCTGTGCCAAAACAGTGCGAATTTGGGCTCTACAGCAACGGTGCAGGCTCAAAATTCGCACTGTTCTGGCACTACTCCCCCAGGCTCCCAGGGTCATTTTTGATACATTCACAAAAACATTCACAAAAACATTGATGGTACAAACTAGAAAAAACAATGATATACTTGATGAAAATAAGTTTGCAGCAAAAATTGTATTGTATTCATAATAAGAAGTGATACATCATCTTTACAAAAGATTTCTTACAAGATTGAGCTTCCTTCTCTTGTTATTGGGTAGAGTGTGCTCAAGGAGTGATTGGGCTATTTCTTGAGGATCCTCTATGCCTATCTATGCTTTTGGCTATACCTATGCGAGTTTTGAGCCTACACCGTTGCTATAGAGCCCAAATTCGCACTGTTCTGGCATAGCTTCCCCAACCCTCCAGGAGCAATTCTGATGCATTGGATGACAAATAATGTATTTTTATACATGAGTAAAGGTATTTTTATTTTGTAAATTATCTTTTTTATGATTAATATACTCAACTTCATTATAAATGCATCAGAAATGCATCGTGAGTGGCTTGGGGGCAGTGCTAAAACAGTGCGAATTTTGAGCCTGCACCGCCGCTCTGCATAGCGTGAATTCGCACTATTCTGGCATAGCTTCCTTAGTCCTCCAGGAGTAATTCTGATACATTGGATGACAAACAATGTAATTTCACACATGATTAAAGCTGTTTTTATCTTATAAACTATTGTTTCTCACAATTAGTGTACTCGACTTTATTATAAATGCATCATAAATGATCCTAAGTGGCTGGGGGAGCAGTGCCAGAATAGTACAAATTTTGAGCCTGCACCGTCGAGCTGCAGAGCCTAAATTCACACTGTTAGCTTCCCCAATCCTCTAGGAGCAATTCTGATGCATTGGATGACAAACAATATAATTTTACACATGATTAAAGCTGTTTTTATCTTATAAACTAATGTTTCTCACAATTAGTGTACTCAACTTCATTATAAATGCATCAGAAATGATCTTGAGTGGCTGGGGGAGCAGTGCCAGAACAGTGCGAATTTTGAGCCTGCACCGCCGCTGCAGAGCCTAAATTCGCACTGTTCTGGCATAGCTTCCCCAGTCCTCCAAGAGCAATTCTGATGCATTGGATGATAAACACTATATTTTTACACATGATTAAAGGTGTTTTTATCTTATAAACTACTATTTCTCACAATTAGTGTGCTCAACTTCATTATAAATGCATCAGAAATGATCCTTAGTGTGGCTGGGAGAGCAGTGCCAGAACAGTGCGAATTTTGAGCCTTCACCGCCGCTGGCAGAGCCTAAATTCGCACTGTTCTGGCATAGCTTCCCCAGTCCTCCAAGAGCAATTCTGATGCAGTGGATGACAAACAATGTAATTTTACACATGATTAAAGCTGTTTTTATCTTATAAACTATTGTTTCTCACAATTAGTGTACTCAACTTCATTATAAATGCATCAGAAATGATCCTGAGTGGCTGGGGGAGCGTGGCTGGGGGAGCAGTGCCAGAACAGTGCAAATTTTGAGCCTGCACCGCCGTTGCAGAGCCTGAATTCGCACTGTTCTGGCATAGCTTCCCCAATCCTCCAGGAGCAATTATGATGCATTAGATGATAAACACTATATTTTTACACATGATTAAAGGTGTTTTTATCTTATAAACTACTATTTCTCACAATTAGTGTGCTCAACTTCATTATAAATGCATCAGAAATGATCCTGAGTGGCTGGGGGAGCAGTGCCAGAACAGTGCGAATTTTGAGCCTGCACCGCCGCTGTAGAGTGCGCCGCTGTAGAGCCTAAATTCGTACTATTCTGACATAGCTTCCCCAGTCCTCCAGGAGCAATTCTGATGCATTGGATGATAAACACTATATTTTTACACATGATTAAAGGTGTTTTTATCTTATAAACTACTGTTTCTCTCACAATTGGTGTGCTCAACTTTATTATAAATGCATCAGAAATGATCCTGAGTGGCTAGGAGAGAAGTGCCAGAACAGTGCGAATTTTGAGCCTACATCGCCGTTTTGCAGAGGCCAAATTCGCACTGTTCTGGCATAGCTTCCTCAGTCCTCCAGGAGTATTTCTGATGCCTTGGGTGTTAAACTGGCACATGATAGACACTCCATGTTAAACAAACATGATGACACCGAGACATTGTAAGAGAAACTTAAAATTTTAAGTATCAAAAGGTTACAAATGAAAGCTAGATAGGCTTGTTACAAAGGGGGGTTTGAAACAAAAGAGTTGCTTCAAAAAAAAGGTTAACATCTAAGATCTCTAGATCGTGTCTCGCTCGCCTCGAATGCGCCGAGCTAGTTGCATGTCCTTGGCAGATATGGTAATCCTCTTTGCATGTATTGCAAGGAGGTTGGTGTCTTCAAAAAGCCCAACAAGGTAAGCCTCGGAGGCTTCTTGCAATGCTTCAAGGGTAATCCCCTGCACACGAAACTCTGTTCTATATCGTTGGAGAATCTCCTTCACTATGCGAGCGAAAGGGGCTCTTCCTATCAGCAACTCAGTGTTCCTCTGATAAAACTTGATTTCTTGTAGAGCCCTATGCCCTTGGTGCATCCTTCTCCTTGGAGCTCTCTGTGTTGTGTTAGTGTGTTGGCGAGGTTGGGACTTCCTTGGCTTGAAGAGCTTGACCTTTCTACGCTTGCGCGCACTTGCAGGAACCTCCTCTTGGTCTCTCTCATAGTCTGAATCCTCCTCCTCCTCCTGTTGCTATGGTACCTGTGTATCAAGTTTCTCTCGGGTAGGTAGGGGACCCTGTCCTGGTAGTAGGGTCTTGCCACCTATGGTGCTGCGCAATGTAGGAATGTTTTCACCAACCCAGTCGAACTGCTCATCATCGGCCTCTCTATCTTGATCTCTGGGGTGGTTGCATTGTGGGGTCTTCTTCACACGCTTGCTCCCACTAGAAGGGCCTGCATGTGTGTGTGCTGGTGTTGCTGTGGGAGGAGGGTTGGACTCTGGTGATCCCATTGGGCGTGTCCTAGAATCCAAGGGGTCACTCTCTTCCATGGTGTCGCCCCAGTATGTGGTCGTTGGGTGCCTTGCATTGTGTTTTGTGAAGGCATGGTAACACGTGCGGTGTTCTTGGTGCGTGCCATATCCATGTATGACTATGCTAACGTGGTGATGTGCTAGTGTCCTTACGTGGGTGTCTACGTAGATCTTGAGCTCAAGCTCTCTAAAAAAGAGAAATGAAAATGAAGTGAGAGAAGGAACTATTAATAGTTTTTTTAAAAGGGAAAAAAAAACCTAACTAAACTTATTTTCTTAGCCTTATTACATCTAGATTTATGCTGGTGCGTGCACAACCCAATGCCTCCCTTGTCTCCTCATTTGTGCATGCCAAGCACCATGCCTATGGGGAGCATTGGTCTGCAACCATTCAAGCCGAGCATGACTTTTTGCAGCCTTGCATGCCTCTTGCGCAAGCTTAGATTGTTGGGCCCACTCCCTAACCAATACCCTTCCAAAGGTTGTGCGATAAAACCAATTGAACTCCTCTTGTAGATAGTTTGTACGTGTTCCTCTTGCAGAAGTTCCACCTCCATGTCTTGTATTTTTGAAATAAACCCCTCTTGCTTTATAATGTGATTTCTCCATCCCTTGGGTACTCCACATGTCGAGCGATCCATACTTGTTCATGAAATACGTGCTATGCGCATAAACTATGTGCTGTATACATGACAATAGAATTTAATTAGAAAAAGTCAAGGTTAAAACCCCAGTTTATTTTTTTACTGTGTACAACTTACCATATAGTGTGTTACTTTACTCTCTCCCCAAGCACCTTTGGTGAATTCTATGATATGTTGTTGGAATGATGCTCGTTCTTAGGCAGTTGTGCTACTTTGATTCATAATGCGAACCATGTTATTGAAATTTATCCAAAGCTGTTTGCGCATATTTACAAGAGCTGGCATTGGACAATCTACATTTGTGGTGATTGCACACAGGTCTCTCCAGAGTCCCCAAGTCTTCTTTGAATTCTCTATGTTTGCTGGCTTCTCCAAAAATCTCCTTGCATTTGATCCAGTCATGGAGACCTTTTGAGCAACCTCGTATGACATACCAGAGGCTTGCTTATTCACTTCAATTTTCACGTTTCCGCCATGGCAGCCCAGAGAATTCAAAAGATGCTCTAATTTACCAAGGGCTGCAACTTTCCTCTCTTGTGTAGGCATTGTGAATGCATAATCGATATGGTACTTAAGCAATCGATCAAAGATTCTCATGAATGCATGAAGTGTGCAAAAGTGAATATTCTTTAGTGGAAAATTAATGATGGGACTCCAATTTGAATTCCTGTTTGGTTCTCCTAGCATATCACGAGGCATGACACCTTCCACCCATCTTGCATTTGGTTGTTCCTCATCTTCATCATCAGTTGACTCGGTTGGATCTACTACATCTTCTTGTTGCTTCTTTCCTTTCTTGGGACCTTTCGAGGCATCCTTCCCAACAGAACCAACCTTCTGTATACCTTTTCCATTTGTCTTTTTCTACCCAGGAATATTAATTTGAGCATTGCAGTATGGATAAGGCCATCTTAATGTTGCGCCTTGAGCACAACCCTCATGCATTTAATTGTCTTCAAATCTCCCCCAAGATGCCAATCCACCTTGAACTTTCCTATGTTTTCTACATCTAAAAGTTGACCATCAATTTGCTTTTTGATTACATCTGTTATCCAGGGAGTCCTTTCAAACATCCATGTCAATACCTTATGTGTCTCCTTCGATACCTCGAATGCACCAAGCCACCAGACCTCTTTCTCAAATTGCACACTAAAACTTGGTTTGGTAGTCTTTTCCCATGCACAGATCATGGCCTCATTCATGAGCATAATGCTCATACATTCTAGCTTTCGACCTTTCACAATTTGGCACTCATCTAGCTTGAGCACAAATGAAAGTGCGCTCCCCAAAACTGCAAATCAACGATAATTTACAATATTCATTCAAAACAAAATAATCGTCTTCATTTTCTACTGAAAATAGTAGCAATTGCAAGTTCTCACCTTCTGGTGAAAGACCCATAGAACTTCACCATAGCTTGTTGTAGTCTCTCAATATGAACAAAGATGTCTTGATTTTCTTTCTGCTCGACCCTGTGTCTAATGTTAGTGTGCCCTCAACGTGATAAAACTGTCCTATAGCTCACTGCACATCATCATTATTGATACGCTTGACATTGTGAATCACCTTGAGTGTAGGAAATAAAGTGCCAGTGATTCCTTGTCTTAGAAATGCATCTTTTACAACCTGACGGATTGCTTGGTACCCTTTCATGCTGATTCCAGCCGCATCACAAGCATGTTGAATTAATGAAGAATCGATGGAGGTGGTAATCTCACTCACTACATTGCTGACAACAGCTTGGCATATTTTAGGATGATGAGGGTCAGTAATAATTGAGAGAATATCCTTGGTATTCAGAATGGCTTTAACCAAATCCTTCCATCCCTCTTCATTAGAACCACACACCTCTTGCAGAAAATCCCTGGCAGAACACAAATCATGACTATTTTGTTTAAATCACTGAGTGCATAATGAAAGTTTATGTTACTTACTTTGTTGTACGAATTCTTTTCTTCCGTGCTCCTTCTTTAAATGCAAGAGATTCTATACCAACCAATGTCTTTTTGCATTCACGAGCACCATTTGGCGTTGCTTTGAGTCGTTTGATAAGTTCCTCTAGCCTTTGAATCTTTGCATCCTTCTCCACATTCTCTGCGAGGATCTCTTTCATTTTATCTGATGATGTTTTAAGTCCTTCTTGACATTGTAAAAGGCTGAATTGTGATGCTTGTAATTGAGATTGGAGAATATGGGTTTGCCAAGCTCCACTTGTAGTCAATCTTCTGCAATATCCTAACAAGCCAAGCTCTCCTTCACCAACAAATTGCATAAAAGATGATAAATTGCGGAAAGGAGGGTTTGCTCTTAATGGAGGGTCAACTGGATAGAGATGCCCATCAACCCAAAGATCTACATTTTTCTCCTTAGCTATCCTACGAGCTTGGACAGATTATGCATCAGTAGGATGGGTTTTTTAGAGCTGACATACTCTTCAGGAATACAAATGTGTAAATCAA
The DNA here is from genome assembly GCF_041138505.1 of Cibotium barometz. Lineage (NCBI taxonomy): Eukaryota > Viridiplantae > Streptophyta > Polypodiopsida > Cyatheales > Cibotiaceae > Cibotium > Cibotium barometz. The sequence goes on along the minus strand of NC_141052.1, from coordinate 16,174,622 downwards.
CCTTCCGTTTTCTAGCTTCACAAGGGACTACACACACAGCTTGTTGCAAAGGCTCCATAGCTAAGCAGAGGAAGAAGCTAAAGCAGAGAGATCCTCATAGGGAGAGAGAGAGAGAGAGAGAGAGAGAGAGAGAGAGAGAGAGAGAGAGAGAGAGAGAGAGAGAGGGAGAGGGAGTGAGTGAGAGAGTCTGTTAAAACTTTGCTGTTGTTGCAGGTTTAACACAAATCCATTTTTCTAAGTAGAAAATGATATTTTTGATATACTAATATACTAACATGGAGTTTTTCATCAATAAATTACATTTATGAGAAAAATTAAAAAATAATAATTTTTGGGATCCCCACAATTTTGGGATCTAACAGTTAGTTATGTTTATGGGGTTATGGGAACCAGACAGTTAGTTATGGATGTCCTGACAGGCTTCTGATATGACCCTTGAATTACAAGCTTTTTGGGGAGGGAAAAAATTATTTTCATCATACATATTGGTTGGGTGGTGTTTTTTCCACCTCAAAATGTAAAAAATAAAAAATAAAAAATTTTCACTTTTTGGGGCACACCTAAATACGAGAATGTTTTGCTGATGTGGAAGGGAGATATGGTGGGAGTTAATAAGAAAGGAGATTTCAAACTGACAAGAAAGATTCAATTTATAGAGAGTGAAGATAAAAAATTCAAAAAGTATGAGAGAAAGTATGAGAAAAGTCAAAAAGTAAGAGAGAGAGTATGAGAATATTCCCTTTAAAAAGTGAAACTAGGGGGGTATGGCTGATGTGGCAAGGCAAAAAATAGGGGTCATCATAGCCTTTGTCTCCCTTAAGCCCAGCTTTTTAAGCTCTAATCCCTTAAAATTAGGAATCCTTAGGAGGCCCTTTTTGGGTCCAAAAAATTCCTAATGGATGATGTATTGTACACACACACATGATGATATTGATGTATTGCGCACACATGCATATGATCATAGTGATATACGTGCACATGATGCCACTAACACATATGCACATGATGATGATGTATGTGAGTGATGTGTGTGAGTTAAATCATGTGGGCATGATCTCGAGGGAAGAGATGGCAGCGAACGAGGTCATTGAGCATCGATTCCTCTTCATCGAGCATCGATTCCTCTTCATCAAGCATTGATTCCTATTTGCATATCTTATCGTGCATTGATTCCTCTACACCTATCCTTCTCCAATGGATCATGCGGATTCACTAGCTGATAGTGGGTCCATTCTGGAGAGGATAGTGTGCATTTGATTAGTGATGAATCCATTAGCACATTTGAGGATAGTGATACTCTGCATATACGAGTGACAGAGACACCTATGGTATAGACCTAAGTTCCTAGTGTGGTACACATGCATCAAGCTATTCTTCCAGGATTTCTATTTGTAGAGATATTATTGTTTGATATGACCACTACTCCTAGTATTCATAGCATTCTTGGAAGTTTTTGTGTGGATAGAGTTCATGTTTTTGAGTAGTTAAGGATAGTTCATAAGAGTAGTGATAATTTTTCTCAGGTTAGACCTTGTAGGAGAGGTAGGATTGTGCATATGGATCTAGAGAGCTTTGTATTTAATTTGGGCATTTTCCTAGATCCAGTGATTAGAGAGGTTGACCTACCTTGGGATATAGGTTATACATGGATTCCATTGATGGGCACAGACCATGATCATGATGATAACTTTAGAGATTATGAGGATGACATGATCAATGGTTTGATGGATGATGCCACTTTCATCTCATGTGTGGATACACTATTAGTATTTAGTGATGATGATGCTTATGGTGATCCTATTGGTTATGCTCTTTATTTGGAGGACCACACATAAACGGAGGGTTTCACACATGAGGGCATGCTGCATATTTTGGATCGTGCCTATATACACATTGATGCAGTGGATCATGCCCTAGATGATTCAAGCTATGCTATAGTGGATGATAGCATTAATTCACATGAGTCCGTACATGATGCCAACTTTGAGATGGGTTTCTTTAGCTTCCATGATTGTTTGTATGACCCTAGTTTCTTTGGAGCTAGGATATTCATCTTTGGTGCATTATATGCCACTTGGGATGTATGGTAGATGACTATATGGCATACCATTTAGATGCACTTGGGACATCTCTTGGTTTTGATCCACATCATAGACCATTCGACATTCTAGTTATGAGTTTTGCTTCCATTTGGCAAATACCTTAGATGTTAGTTCCACATTATGGTCACAAGGATGGGCTCATGAGCTATCCCTCGGACTTAAGCTTTCCTTTTAACCCAAGAGCTATTTTCACATTGGATTTGCAGGTCCATGATGTATACTATATTCATCCATTTGAAGTAGGAGGACTCATACCTAGCCTCGTCAAATTGACATTGACTTCTTGCACTTTACATTTGACCCTAGGGGATATTCGGCTATCTACATCATCGACAATGGTCTCTTACACTTTCCCTTTGATATTTTGAGGAGACGAAATCATTATAGGAGGGGATGGTTTGTAATGAAGGGATTTTAGTGAGCACATACATATGGGGGATGGGCCGAGGCACCTTGGGCTTAGGGGCATTTGCACATATGTTGCGTAAGGCATATGGGGGCCTTGGGACTATAAAAGGCACTAGCCCTAGGATATTGTACCTTTTGACACCTTTTTGACATATTACCATTTGGTTATCTTCTTGCCTAGAGCAAGATTCCATGGTGAGCTCTCCCTCTTAAGAAGCTATGTGTGTATTCCATTATGAGTGTAATAGGAGCTACTCCCTACGATGAGTGGAACATGTGTGCACTCCATGCTATCTAGTGCAACCCCTAGGTCCCTTCATTGCAATTTAACCTTTAGAGCAGTAGCTTGATGTACTTGGGTGGAACATGTGTGTACTCCATGCTAATGAGTGTAACCCCTAGGTCCCTTCATTAAAATTTAACCTTTGAGCAGTGGCTTGATGTACTTGGATTGACTATACCATCATCTTACTATATAGATTACATACTCAAGTAATAGTGTAAAAGACCAAGATTAGACATCTCAAAATTTGAGGCAAGGTCGGCCTTAAAAGCTATAATCAAATCCTCATTAGTGCCAACCTTAACATAGCGTGCCATCTACATAGAGAATGATTAATAAGAAAATCTTGATTATCATTTTTTATATATTTTTTGTAGGAATATTTTAAAATCCTTGTCCAGTCAAATAGGTATGAATCTTCTAGTACCAAGCCTTGGGGGCTTGTTTCAAACCATATAAAGCTTTCTTAACTATGCATATTTTGTGTTCTTGATTGGGTTGGGAAAAACTAGTTAGTTGACTCACATAAACTTCTTCAAGTCACCATTTAAGAATGTTGTTTTACTGTCTAATTGGTGTGCTTTCCATCTATGAAAAGTAAAGCAACAATAAATCTGATGGTGGTCATACGAGAAGCAGGGTAAAAGTTTGATCATAATCAATCTCTTCCTACTGGGCATAATCTTTTGCAAAACAAGTCTATCCTTGAACTTGTCCACAAATCCATCAGTCTTTCTCTTGACTTTGTAAAACCATTTAGTACCAATTGTTTTCTTACCAAGAGGTAGATCCACTAAATCCCAATTACCATTTTTTGTACTGGCTTGAATTTTGTCTTGCATGGCTTTAACCCAATTTGGATCTTCTTGAGCCTCTTCAAAAGACTCAATTTCATCTACATTATGTAGAAAACTAGGAAATGAAAATTGAGCAATGTTTGCTGTGAAGAGATGGTTTTAGCACGAATGGTTCTACTCTATAAAGGAAAACACAATTTGCTATCCCTACAAAGTGATTCTAACCCATCTAGGCACAAACCTAAATGCATTGATTGCTCATATTTCAGCAACATTTATTGCATCTTCTAGTTGATTAAAAGTTGGTGCATTACTTTCTTGAACATTCTCCCCTTGCAACAAACGAGGATCACTAGGCAAAATTTAATAAGTATCAATAGATACTAGAATTAGAGACAAAACATGTTCAGGGAATTGGTATAGGTATGTTTATTGAATTTAATCATAGGATAGACCAAATCCTCAGCAAAAAGAGATGATTTCTACACTATAGCCAATAAAAATTCATTTCACTGCCCTGTTATCAAGCTTAATTCACATTTGAGATGGCACATGTGTATATGCGAAAAAACCAAAAACACACGTGTTCAACCTTAGTTTTTTTGTTAAAACAAGCTTCATAAGGATGATTGTCTTTAAATCTTTAGTGGGGCACCTATTCAGCACATAGGTAGCACAAAGTACTGCTTCCATCCAAAACTTGTGTGGAAGCTGATGACCCTTAACCATGCACCTAACCATATCCATGAGAGTCTTATTTCTTCTCTAAGAAACACCATTTTTCTATGGTGTATAAGGAGCTGTCCATTGATGCTTAATGCCTTTTTGTGTCAAAAAGTCTTTGAAAGCATTAGATATAGATTCCCCCCCTCTATTTGTATAGAGGGCTTAGACTTTTAAGCTAGTTTCATTCTCAACCATAATGTTGAAAATGAGAAAATACCTATGTGATTTTCCTTTCATGGGGTAAGACTAGCTGAATTTGTTGTAATCATTAAATGAATATCATGAAGTAAATCTTTCCTCCTAAAGACGGAGTCCACATTGGACCACAGACATGACTGTGTATGAGTTGCAATTTGTGGTTAGCTCTATTAGTTACATTCTTTGGGAAAGGTTAGTGAGAGAGATTACCAAGAATACATCCTTTGCAAACATATCTAGGTGGGGGATCAAATTGGGGCAGATCCTTTAATATCCCATGGTTCTGTAAAAGTATTAAACCAATAGATGTATGGCCAAACCTAGCATGCCACACCTGGGCATCTTTCATTGTATTTAAACTATCTTTATACTTGGAACACAAGGTACATTATGAAAACAAAGATCCTCACTAACTAGCAGTAATAAGGCAAATCTCACCAATACCTTTAACTAGATAGGAGGCATTCTTGCATGTATAACAATGTGACTATCTTATATAGATTCCATATTCTTGACCACACTTCTTTGAGAGTTAATGTTCTTAGAAGCACCACTGTCAAGATACCAATTGTTTGAAGCAGTCACACTAAGACATGAATCCTGGTCAGGATTAAAGCTATAAACATCCATAAGTGATAAGTCTTCAAGGATTTTATTCATAGAGTCCTCTTCCTTGGCACTCTGGTTATTATCTAGGGAAAAACTGGTAAAACCTTTGTTAGATTCATTGTTCTTATTTTCTTTATTCTAAAGTTAAAAGTAATTTTTTTGGTTTATTGGAATCATCCTTAGCCCGAGAAGGATTGTTTGAATTGTTCTTCTGTTAGAACTTCTTGCCTTTGTCCTTAGTGATAAGAGCCTGATCACTACCAGAAGTGATAGATGCATTTATTATGGACCGCTCCTCTTGTAATAATAACAAGATACTGGTAGGTGTAATAGGGACTAAATTGTCTCTCAAAGAAAGCCAGAGAGAAGTATTGAAACCCAGATAAGAATCATGTAAAGAGTTAAGGGTGATGTTAACCATTTCCTTATAAAAACTGATCTCATCAATATCGAGAAGAAGTGGTTCTCTTAAGTTCCACAACTTGGTTAATGGACCACTTCTCCTACATTTTCTTGTTATCAAGTTGCCTTTTGAGAAAGAAATGTCATGCATCATTTTTAGTGTACTGATACACAGTCTCAAAATTATCCCAAGCAAGTTTAGAAGTTCTACAAGAATGTATATATGGAATAATAGATCTTTTAATAGACAAAGCAATTAATGCCAAAGCTTATGCATAATTAGAATCACATCTTCTTTGATCAATAGCTTATGCATATGTCTGGATCCATTGTTCCTAATCCCATTGAGGAGTGATAGGAGAAATTGTGCCAGCGTGGGGCTCATCATCACCACCACTGAGAAGACCCCATAAACCCTTGGCAATAAGGACATTTCTGAACATGAAACTTTAGAGGGAGTAATTTGACCCATATGACTTATCTTCTTTTATAAGAATGCCAAAAAAATCCTTGGATGAATTGTTGGCCATACCTGACACATAGCACCCTTACCTATGACTTATATATACATCTAATTCATACATCATACAAATAGAAGAATACATCATACATATGATTTAAGTACATCAGAGAATTTCAAATTTTCATTGGATAACTTAAGTGACACACGCACGTTTCAATTGCACGTTAAACAGATATCATCATACGTTAGATAGATCTAGTTGAGAACTTGGATATTTCAAATGGTACATCAAATAAGTTAGGCTATGACCCTAGCCATTTGAAATGGTATGTCGCACAAGTTCAACTTGTATACATATGATTTAATCATACGTCCAAAAATTGAACTCAAATAAGCACACATTTTTCATCTTGTATTTTGTACATATATCAACAATTGGAACACGTATAACATCTCAAGACATTTGAAAGTGGGTGTTGTGGCTTTTGAGGTGGATGCTTCTGCATCTTTTATAGCTTTTGGCGCTCTTTTGTGTTTATGTCTCCTTTTGGGTTTATGTTGACTACAGACTCCTTTTCCTTGTCTTTTAACTTGACCTTGGTTTCGATAGTTTTTTGTCCCTTGTCTTTCTTTGGTTTAGAAGGTTTTGTTTTCTCTTTTAGGTTCTATTTTAAAGCATGTTCTTCTACCCATGTTGAGGTATTGTCTTTTTCTTTCCTTTTGACTGTTTCTTGTGCCTTGGCTTGTAAGCGTGTAAGCACATTCAAGGGTATCATGGACAATTGCCCGTTTTGTACACTTAAGATGTTAAGAGTTGTATTTTGTGAGACAAGTTGCATTGAAGCAACTCGTCTGGGCAATCTTAGAACATGTGATCAATGCCACGTCGTTCACACATTGGGCGCAAGGTGTCAGTGACTATGGGCATGGAAGTATTCCAAACTGTGCAGTTTGCCACCTTGTGAGGTCCACGACAATAGAAACACTGAAGTGCCCAATTAAGTGCTTCTTGAGCAGTTTCTACCCTTTGGACTGTTTTTGTTTGGTACATGGGAGATGGAGGTTTTGAGTCCATTATGTGGACGAAGCGAGACATTTTTTAGTATCATGGTTAAAGGTTTTACAATATATGCAATATAAAAGAACAGGTGCCTTGTATGCATAATGAGGATTGGTATGGTCGTAGTGATTGCATTCAACACAAGACATTTCACTCCTCACTTTTAGAGGCATTAAGGATGTATGGGCTTGAAGGTTTCCATTCTCTCTTAGAGATGTTTGTTGTAAGGTTTTAAGCAAGGCTGCATAAAATTTTGGAAATGTCAATTCTGAGATATCGATCTTTCTGCTGCCATTGCTTCACTTGGTTTAGATGAGTAACATCTCGTAGCATGATCATCTTCTAGCCTGTTGTCATCTAAACGTATTGCTTCTTTGTAACATTGACCGAATGTTTTCGGATTGGATACAATGATCAAGTTGTGTAAACTATTATTCTTCAAGCCCATCACATGAAACATCTCCTCAATTGAACATCGTTTAATTTTTCCCGTGACTCACAAACGTGAGTCCAAGAGTTTTATCCGAAGTCTCTAATGGATTCATTTGTTTGATGCTCAATTGAATAGAGTTTTGTTACTGCACTCCATCGATCACCTTGTCTGGAAAAGCCATGTATAAAAGCCGATTTCAAGGTTTTGAAGTTGGTCTTGATCGTCGGCATCAATGATGCGATGAACCATCGACTAGCTTTTCCCTCTAAGCATAAGTTCGACACATGTACCTTAGTGGGGCAGTTGGGATTTCCAAAGGCTTCACATCTCTGTTCAAACATTTGAATGAATTGAACAGGGTCGGTTGTTCCGTCATATTTGCCCATAATTTTGGAAGTTTGTACGAGCGTATTTCTATATGAATCATTGAGGCCGTATGTGGGTGCTCTTGTTGTTGGAAGAGACTCAATGAGTCCTTGGGCCACGCCCTTCCTAGACTGGTCAGTATGTCTAAGGTGTGGGCATCCAGGAAAGGGTTGGTACTTATAGGATTTGCGGGAATGTTAGGCACAAGGGACCAAAGCCTGGTAGGATCGAAAGTGACAGGGGGTGTAAAACCCAATGACACGCTCAAAAGGAATTTTGAAAAACTATGTATGAGGGAGTTGTAGTATTTTTGGAGTACTACAACTTTGTTTTCCTGAGTCGTCCGTGATTTTATCGTTTAGACCCTCAAAAAGTAGCTCGAATATGGCTCGTCGTCGTTTTCACGCTGTTTTTTGCGATTTTTTGTGGTTTGACTGTTTTTGCCTCGATTTCTGGGTCAAATTTTGAGGCTACTGGTCGAAGGCCAAAATGATCGATTTTGACTTGGGACGACCACATCCAAAGTCGAAAAGCTCGATGTCAGCTTTCCGATGAGCCCTAGAGCGCCTTCATCGGATATTTGGTTTAGGAGATACGGGCCTCCAAACAAGGGTGTTTTCTAGAGTCCCCCCCCCCAATGTAAAACTCTGGGGTTTCACGCCAGACTTTACGAAAAATTAAATTTCATTTTTTTTTTGTTGCCGCATGAGCTGGTGTTTCACGCGTGAACCGACTTCACGTGGAAATTTTATTTTATTTTTTTTTTAATTTTTATTTTTGCCACTTGAACTGGTGTCACGTCGTGAAATGGTTTTCACGCGTGAATCGGACTTCACGTGAAAATTAAATTTTAATTTTTTTTCCATGCTAGATTTTCATTTATGTCAGATTTTCATTCACGTTAGATTTCCGTTCATGTCATTTTTTTGTTCATGTCGGATTTTCGTTCACATCATTTTTCCATTACGTGTCGGATCTTTGTTTACGTCATTTTTCCATTCGTGTCATTTTTTCGTTCACGTCATTTTTCTATTCACCGTCGGATGTCCGTTCACGTCATTTTTCTATTCACGTCAGATTTTCGTTCGTGTAATTTTTTCGTTCGTGTAATTTTTTCGTTCAGATCGGATTTTCGTTCACGTCATTTTTTCGTTCGCGTCGTTTTCTTTTTCCAGAGTCTACTAGTAGGAAATACGAATTTCTCTTTTTGGGGGGAATATTTTTTGAATTTAAAATGAAAGGGATATGGGCATTTTTCCAAAAAAGGTAAGTAGAATAAAAAAAGTCAACCTGTTAAATGATACACCTTACACCCTTCATAAATGACCCCCAAAATAGACAATTGAGAACTCATGAGCATCTTCTCATTGAATGCTCATTAACCTTAATGAGTTATGTAAAAAGTATTTAAGAATTAATCCAAGACTAATCCTTTCATTAATCTTTCTCTTTTACACTAATCAAGGATTCTAATTAACCACTAATCCCTGATTAATTCACACAATTGAGATTAGATAGAGCAAGAAAAAACTAATCTTTGTGCATCAACAATTGTGTAAATTAATCTAAATTAGGAGATTAATTAGACTCTTAATTATAGTCTACTCTTTAAGATAAAATTAAGCAAAGAGGGTCAAATTTCTCCAATTGATCAAAAAATTGATGTGATTAGGTGTTTTGATGCATCTAGATGCTCTCAAAACACTTAAAAATCCCAATTTCAACTACTCATATGATCAATTTAAACCCCAATTAACATATTTTCTAAATTTTTGACCTTTTGATGAATAAGATTAATCACCCTTAATGACAAAAACCAATCCATTAAGAGAAATTAGTCAAATTCAAGGATTTTTTGATGGTTTTAAGAAATTTTTTAAAAGATTAAGCTATTCCTAATGTTGCTAACACTCTAATCCAAACAATTTCAACAAAAAATACACAATTAAACTAGAATTAATGATCTTAGATCTATGTTTAAACTAAAGAAGAGAGCTAACATTCACTAAAAATTGCATTCTATTGCATATTGTTTGATGCAATGGATGCAAACTAAGCCTAATACAAACTATGTACAAGCCCTAAGAACATGAACAACCACAAAAACAACAAATTAATCTAAAAATTAAGCAAAAAACATTCTTTTCAAAAGTAAAAAAGAGAGCTATTTTACACCAAATCTCACACAAATCACCATCAAATCCACATCTTTTTCATGGAAAACCACTAATCAAGATAATGGGCAATGGGTTATGAGTAGATTAGAGACAAAACGATGGAAAAAGCCAAGGGATGGCTCCCCAGTAGTGGTGCCAAAAATGTTATGGCTCACTCTAACCCTTCTTGAAACACATCCAAAAAGAGCTTACCTGGTGAACCGCAACTGTCGTGAGGATCTTTCCAATGGCCGAGCTCGTACCCTTGAAATCTCCAAGCTCTACAACTCCTTGAGAAGCAATTCCATCGTGTCTCCTTGCGAGCGTTATCACACCGCCGCGTTGCACTACGGGTCGTTGTCCCTCTCACTTCACTTCACACACACTCACTAGCATGCATTAGGGAGATATATTAGCAAGAGCAAGACTCAATTGCACAATGGGAGAGTATGTTGTATTATGAGAGAAATTCACTTATATACATAGTCATAAGTGTTCACACTCACTTAAACTATAGTCGGTCGGGCACTTTAGGCTCATAAGAGGCCTAATGCTATTACAATGGCTACTCTCATAATATATCCATGAAGTACATCACTTAGGACTTCATTCTATCTTGCTACCACATGCTCTTGAAGCGGAAATCGCCATAAATACTCCGTCACACCATTACGGGCGCCCGTCCGAGTTATAGCTTTGGACACTATTGCTTCATATCTTGAATGTATGACCCTTTGGTGTATCTACCATGACTCCTTGATGTAAGATAATGGTGGTAGCTCTTGTTAATCCTAAAATTAGATTAATAGTGTACATTGGACAAATTTAATTAGTATGCGTATGATTACATAACAAAAAACAAAAAATTTCAAAGAGTAACTTTTTTTATTTTTTGAGATTTAGAGTCTTTCAAGTGCTCTAAGCTTGATATTTCTAAGAGGAAGAGGTTTAATCTTGAACAAATCCATTCAATGCACTTGATATTAGGAAGAATTATTGGAGATAACATCCATCCCTAGTGATAGTGCATCTAATGATTCAAGATGCTCATATTAACCAAGCTTAGGTTTACATTCACTCCATGATGTAAGAGAGTGTTGTTGGTCTTAGATGCCAAGAATCCTTTGACACTATTTTTACTGAGAATCAATGGATTAGAGGGATGAAAGTGCTGATTTGCATTATGGATATGCTAGTATAATGGAAGGAAGTGCTCATCTAATAATACCACCATCACCAACTAGAACTTCAAATAGCATTTTAGGAAGCATTTTATGGAGATATTAGGGGAGAGTCCTAAATTACCTTGAGATAAACCATATCATAGAAGATCTTTGTTGGAAACATGGTGCCAGGATAGGAGGTGAGAGTGGTAAAGGAGATGGAAACTCAATCCATGGTGGCCAGGGCTAGAGAGGGAGAGAGAGAGAGAAAGAGAGAAATAGTAGAGCTCAACTATGAGAGAGCAAGGTTACACAACACAATGATGAATGAATTGTATGAATACTTCCATCATTTACATTGCTTTTATAGGCACCAAGGCCTTATCTTTTGACCCTAACTAGAGGGTGTTCACACATAGTGTGTTCACACCACTAGGGACACTTGACTAGACTAAGGACACCTAGTGTGTTCACACCACTAGGGACCCTTGACTAGACTACGGACACCTAGTGTGTTCACACCACGAAGGAAACTTGCCTAGACTCCAAAATATCTAACAAACCCCCCTTTGGAGTGATGGTGGGGTTGCATGCATTACCTTCAATAGTCCCATACACCAACATAAGCAAAGACACAAGATACGGTCCTCCCTGCTTAGAGGCTAGTAATAAGCATGGCTTAACAAGCATGGATCAGAGGCTCAAGAAGCATTGTCTTTGCGAAAGACTCAGAGGTCAGTTCTTGCTCAAGGGACAAAGACATCCTACAATGGCATACCAAAATGACCTCTGCCTAAAGTAGGGGTAAAAAAAGGGAATAAAGGAGAGGAGCCTTTTATAAAAATAAGGCATTACAAAATCCAAAAGGATCCAAAATATATAACTCAAATTTTGGGGGGCTACCTAGGGCAGAGAACCCTTGACTCAAACATAATGGGAACTAGAAGGCCCAATCATAATCTTCCTCTTTAAGAGAAAGATTCTTCATTGTTGGTGTAGAGATAAGAACGCCTTTCTTCAGGTTTATGATCTTCTTCTTTTTCTTCAGTCTCACTAGGTTTGTATGCTCCTTTTTCTTTTGTTTTGTCATTTTCTTGAAGCACTTTTCTTCTGTGTGACCAAGCTTGTGGTAGTAATTGCACTACGCGGGCAGCCCCCCTTTCTTGCCTTTCTATTTGATTGCCATAGCGTTTAAATCAAATATCTTTGTACCTTGCTCCTTAAGATGACGGTCTTTTTCTATTAACATTGAAAGCATGTCATCAAAGGGTGTCTATCTCGCCACTCTTAGAAATGTCAAGATCTCTGAAAACTTGGATATTCCCTCTATACTGGATAGAAGAAAGCCTTTTTATCATCTTCTTCAACATTTACTCCTAGGCTAGAGAATTGCTATAGTATTGAGCCAAGTTTGCTCAAATGCTCACCCAAGGTCTCTTCTTCACTCATCTTTAAACCAAATAATTTCTCATTAGCATTCTTATTAAAGTCTTTATGAAGATGAACAAGATGGTCAGACAATGCAAGCCCGATGAAAGTGATGGCCTTGTCATTACGTTCTTGCCAAATTCAAATTTTCTCAGCCCCCTTGATGTTGCTAGGTTTCTTCTCAGTACGGTGTCGTTGACCCATAACAATAAGTTATCCCTCATCATATAGAGACAAAGCTTCATCACATATTTGTAAAGCTTCATCACATATTTGGAGGGGAGAGCTGCTGAGGCACAATGTATTTGATACCAAGAGGACGAAGGTGAAAAAAAACACAATAGAGGCACCACCATGGAGGGTAAAGCGACAACAGGTAGGCCAAAAAATGCAGCATGGCAGAGGGTGGCAAGTAAGAGTAGGTCATCGTAGAGCACTAGGGTTGAAGGCCTTAACAAAGCAGAGGTAGTAGCATGTGGGAGGCTTGCTGAGCACACCTTCTAGAGTAGTATTAGCATCCATAAACTTGAAGATCGGAAGGTGATAGATCACAAGCTTAACACAAGTCTATGGCGGAAGAAAATGAAAAAAACATCACGGAGGTGAGAGTGGTAAAGGAGATGGAAACTCAAGCCATGGTAAAGGTGATGGTGATCAGGGCTAGAGAGGGAGAGAGAGAGAGGGAAAGAGAGAAGCAGTAGAGCTCAAGTATGAGAAGCAAGATTACACAACACAATGATGAATGAATTATATGAATACTTCCATCGCTTTTATAGGCACCAAGGCCTTATCTGTTGACCCTAAGTGAAAGGGTGTTCACACCACTAAGGACACTTGACTGAACTCCAAACTAACTCTAAAATATCTTATCCATGAGGGAAAATAAAAAGCTAAAGAGAAGGAAAGATGAAATTTCAAGGGACCTTGAAATTGCAATTGCAAGAATATAAAGAGTTCAGGGAAGATGCAATTTCAAGGGACCTCAAAATTGGTTTACAGTTAAGAGTAGGGATGTCTAGAAGAACAATTACCTTTTAACTTTGAATTTCTCTTAATTTATAACCAAGAGCCAGGGACCTCTAGCAGAATAGTTACCTTTTAACTTTGAAACTATGCAAAATGAAACTGAGGTGTGATTTGATGAGTTAGCAACTTAGGAAACTAAAGAAGAAGAAGTTTTATTAATGCTAAAAGATTTTTAAAAATAGGAGCTTTTGTAACACCAACAATAGTTAATGATGATGTATATACACCAGAAGCAACACGAGGGTAAGATTGCATCTAAGGCAAGTGCAACATTTTCTTGAGGGAAAAGCACCCTCGTGTTGTTATTATGGGTGACTGATGAGCTGGGTGACTAATGAGCTCTATTTTGCAAGCCCCCCTTTATGAGGAATAGCCTTATGTGGAGCACATGGGCACTCGGTAATTCCTAGTTTAGGTGTTATTGTGGCCAGATAATTAGGAGACGTCTTATGTAGACTTGTCATCTACCAAGTAAAATGTATGCTTATGTAGGCTATGTGACTGTATTAGTGAGTGCTAGAAAAACCAAGGGCACACTATTCTCATGTTACTATTCTTAGGTTATGGGCCTGTTTAGATGGTCTCATATGGATGTGGGAGTTGTGTTTTATCACTACAAGACTTGGTTGTAGTCTAATATGGTCCCAATTACATGAAATGGTTGGTTGGTCATTTTGGACCATCGTGAGTTGGCTAACATGGTTGATCTATGCCCATGCCAACCCTAGGTACTATATAAGGATTAGTTTGGTAGCCTTAGTTTATCATCGAGTTCATTGTATCCAAGCACTCTTGTAAGCACAAAATCCTCCTTCTAGAGTCTTTATAGAATGCCATCAAAGCTCCTTACCACCGAAGCATGTGGGTGGGTAGACAACCATTAATTTGTAATCAAGGCTTACAAGTAATAATATTGTTTACTTTCCACTATTTTTGCAATTTAGTGCTTTGTATTGTGTTGATCCTACTTCCACTGTTGTATATTCTTACATTGCTATGCTAAGGAGTGTAACAAAAGCACCCATTTTAGAGAAAATGACTCTTGAGATGAATCCTTATTAAGAGGCACTACTAGCTTGGTTAAGACAGCTATTAGAGTTGCATCATGAATAACAATAAAAATTTTGAAATGGGGTATTGAGACCTAAGATAAGGGAAAATAAGTGGAAGCCCAACTTAGAACTAAAACTTTAGTTATGCTGATACATGTGTAAGAATGTTATGAGTTGAAACATCATCCCTATCACTTAAGGAATCTTTGAAAAATCTAGTGTGGCAATAGCTATAGAAGCTTCAAACCTAAGATAAACAATCACAATAAGGATAAAGGACACTCTAAGAGTGATAGAAATGAGAACGATTTGGGAGTACGTACCTTGGAATTATATCCCCATGTTCCAATGACAATAAGGATAAATGATCATAATAAGGATAAAGGAGACTCTAAGAGTGATAGAAACGAGAACGATTTGGGAGTACGTACCTTGGAATTATATCCCCATGTTCCAATGACAATAATTATAAATGTCATAATAAGGATAAAGGAGACTCTAAGAGTGATAGAAATGAGAACGATGTGGGAGTATGTACCTTGGTATTACATCCCCATGTTCCAATGACATAGTTTAATGACTCTCGCAGCATCAACTATGATGACGTATGATAGAAAGACCTATATTTGGAAACGAGGAGCTAGAGTTGTTCCTATAATACCATATTTTTTGCACCTAGAGCATCATTTTATGAAATACCAAGTGGTGGTTATGTATTAACTTTACCAACCCCTCAGTTACAGTTGGTTATGTACTAACTTTATTGACCCCTCCAACTACAACCCCAATTGCGGATATATTGAGATTAGCTGAAGAAATAGGAAGGGGTGTCAAGGGAATTTGAACAAACAAATCAAGTGAGCTCAAGTGGCTAAACTAATGTGAATAAATTTCATAGTGATACAGATCCAAGACAACATTTGGAAGTCTTTTTGCAAGTGTATAAAACCTACTTTGATCTAGATGATTTAACTATGGTTAAAGCATTTGGTCTTACTTTTGATGGAAGAGAGCAAGTGAGCTGTACACATCTCTGAGGAGCTGAGGAGAAGGTTACCTTTGAAATCATAAAAGAGGCTTTTATGATTGGATTTTCTCGATGTAGAGTAAAATGCAACAAATATACTCAGAATGAAAATAAAACAATGCGAGAGTTTTTGTAGCTTAGATGAAGCATCTTAATCAAAGATGTGAAGCTGTAAAGATTTACTATTGGATTACACAATCTAGGTCTTCATTGATCATGTGATTGCTAGTATTTTGTATACATCGGAAGCATCATGTTATCTATTCATCCAACTAGATGATAGTATGAAAGATAAATCAAGGAAGCATTCGAAAGCAAAGACCTTTTCAATTGTATCTAAATCTACTCAAGCAACCAACCCATTACTCAAACCTCTATGGACAAGCTAAGTGGAGCATTGTTGGAGAAATTAAGACCAAATCTTAAAGGTGGTGATATAAGAGATAATGGGGATATGCACATTTGTATCCTCGCATGCAGAGATCTAGGGTGGTGTGCATTGTGTGGTGTGCAATTTACCACCAGAATCACACAAGTTCAAAATATCTTCATTTGAGACAAAAGGCCTATATGCACATTGTTTGTGATGGGGCAATCATGATACACTACTCTCATGTCTGCCACTTTCTTTACTAGCTCTGGTAGGACAAGTCATAACCCACCAAAATCAAACAACACATTAGCCAATGCAAAATGCCACTCAAATCAATCAAGTTTTGATTCAGGAACCAATGGAGAACTTAGGATATGAGCTAGAACCAAATCCACCATATATGGAGGAATCCCAATATTTTTTACCAAGCTATTTGGGATCATCAAGGAATTCCACTTTTGGTGTTCCAAGTAGGGCGTCATCCCAAAACAGAGACATTATCTGAACAATATGCTCAATTTAAATCAGTGCCTCTTTAGGGCTATGATTGTCAAGGACTACACATAGTCATAGAATGTTCTAAGAAAGGAGCCTTGAATGCACAAGGAGCTAACCCAATGGCTCTAGCTTGTGATAAGTGTGTGATTGAATTCTTGCTAAAGGGATTATCTAATGTGGACACCTAAAGTGAGATTTATTAATCTTGCTACTATGGTTAAAATTCTGAGTGTGTGGAAAGGAAGAGTTACTATAATACCTTTACTCACGCTCATGAGAGTGCAAGTAAAAAGCATGCAGAAGCTACTATTATAACTAATGAGAATGCGTTAAAACCCATAAGAAGACAAAGTATGAAGAAGGTAGGATGGAGTCCTTGTCTAAAGTAGCTTTGATGAAGATGCTACTACTACCTCTTTAACTATTCCTTCTTTAAAAAACTCAATTATACAGTTGATTAAGCTGGTTACAACCGATGCTAAAGTTTCTCAACCCAAGGTGTCCAAAGGAAAATGAGAATATCATGATCCTAAACAAGAGATGAGTCAATTAGAAGGCATAAAACATCATGCATGAGTGACAAAAAACCTTATGTCTCAAATCTTGTTGGGTCAAGGGGGACCAAGCTCACATGCACACACACACACAAAGCTTAAGACACAAGAGAGAAAGAGAGTTGGAACAGTTCTTCTGAAAATAAGAGATGTGCGAAATGAAGCTACAATATGCTCTAGGTTACTCAAGTAACACCACCTAAGAGGGTGGCCATGGGAAAAAAACCTTCCTAGCAAGAAGGTAAAAAGTCCCCTTATGTAAGAGCATGTTCACACCAAGAATGACCACCACGAGGAATACACAACCTTACGAAAGACTTCAAACTTTTCTCTCAGAAGAGTTTTCATAAACTGTCTAACCACATTGTCCTATGTAGAGACATACACCATGTCAATCTCTCTAGCATGGAGCCTTTCCCCTAACAGATAATGCACCTCAATGTGCTTTGTGTGAGCATTAAAAATTAGATTCCTCGCAACTACATTACACTCTGGCTGTTATCAGTGTAGATAGAAGTGAAGGACTATTGTCTCACATGTAGATTAGCCAATAGGTGTTTAAGCCATACACATTCACCTATAGCTATAAATTATGTGCCCTATACTCAACCTCATAGCTAGAAGTGGCCACAGTAAGTTGTTCTTTCTAAACCATGATATGCATGATCCACCAAGGATGCCACTAGTAAACACTCTTGTGTCATAATTGCTATCTATAAAAGCATGAAAGGAATATGACAAGCCTCTGCCGTAGAAGAAACCTATTGTCTGAGTGCCTTAAGATAATGAAAGATAAATTTTGAGGCCTATGCATAAATCTGGCCGAGTATTGCATGAGTAATCCTCACCAACTTTGCAAACATAAAGTGTGCTTTCTATTGGACTATTATTGAACCCAAGAGAAATCAAGTGAGCATAAATTTTCTAGTACCTTGCCCTTGGTGAAACCATACAACAACTTACTCAAACAACATACCTTTCCCTCTGAACCCTTCAAAATGAAACCCGGAGGTTGAGTGACGTAGATTTCTTCCTATAAATCCCCATTCAGAAAAGCCATTTTAGCATAGTCAATCCCCTGCTTTTGTGAATACCTCTTTATGGTGACTAACCTTGCTTTGTGGCAGCTCAATGCTACCATCTGATTTGTGTTTAAGCTTGTAAACCTACCTAGTGTCTATGGCACGCTTGCTCACGAGCAAGTCACATAAATCCTAAGTGCCATTTTTATAAGTCGAATTAATTTTTTCAATTGCATGGCAGCCATCTAATGCTCACTTTCTGAAGCATCTTTTAAAGAAATAGGATCCTCTTTTCATGATATAATTATGAGTGCCTAATTAACAAAATAGCCCTATGCATAGCAAGTATCTGATCTTGTTCTACCAAGTAGAGGAGCGAACAATTTTTTATTCCCCAAAGTGTCTAACAACCATTTTGGGGTTGCTCTAGCCTCCCTAATCGTAGCTTATTCTCTGGCACCGCATCATCAACATCTACCTTTGATCAATGGGCTGAAACTCAAGCTAATAATTTTGGGGTGTTCGAGCCTCCATAGGCTAATTCACATCCGCTAAACCACTTTGGGAACAAGGGAAACAAAAAATTAAACACATCCTATGGACCCACAATGGGCTACAATTTACATTTCAACAAGGGTTGTGCTGAGTATTCAGTAAATACCATATCATGTTTGATTATTATCTTGCTTGTCACAAGCTATTACAAAATGATACTCTTTGCTTTTGGAACTATACCCCATAAATATGCATTTCATGGCCTTATCCTGAAGTTTGTGTCAGTGTTGCAAACCCAATGGTGCAAGAGCATATTCTAAACAACCAAACACATGCATATGATTCACAATGGCTTCCTTCCATTCCATGCCTCATAACGGTGTCGGTGTTCAAAGCTTTGGTAAGGAATCTCTTCAAAACATAAGTTGCACACATGATTGCCTCCATCCAAAATTTATGAGGTAGACTCTTGACTTTAACCATACAATGTGCCATCTCCGTAAGAGACCTATTCTTATGTTCTACCACACCATTTTGCTTAGTTGTTTATGGCACAATAGATTGGTGTATAATACCCCTCTCTTTCAAGAATGCATTGAACTCATGTGACATGTACTCCCTCCTCGATCTATGCAAAGCATCAAAAGCTTATGTGACCACTGGATTTTTAACCATGACCAAGAAAACTTTAAAGCATGCAAAAACCTGTAATTTGTTCTTCAGTGGATACACACAAGTGTAACATCATCAACAATGAAGGTAACAAAATATAGATAGCCCCTAATAGATGGAATAACCATAGGATCGTATATATCATTGTGGACAAGCTGAAAGTTGTGTGGATAGCTCCCACCAATCCATCCTCGGGAAATGAGAAACATTGCATTCTACCAAGTGCACATCCTTTATGCACATGTTTGATAGTCACTTTAAGTGATAGCACAAATCATGCACCATGTCATGCCTTTTGAGGTGAAGTACATGTTTGATAGTCACTTTAAGTGATAGCACAAATCATGCACCATGTCATGCCTTTTGAGGTGAAGTACATTGTTGAAGTTCAGATGGCCAAACCGAGCATGCCACAACTATGTTGGTCATAACTATAGTGTCAAAATTGCCAAAGCATCTTGTGATGCAATCTTCTCATAGATATCTAGTTTATATAAGGCATGGCATAATGTACCAATAATGACAATGATATTCCCTTTGCGAGATGATCATGCACTCTACATTTATCATCCACAAACTGAACAACAAAGCTTGCTTATGCAATCTTCAAAATGATGTTTTTCTTAATGCTAGGTACATAAAAACATTGTTGAGAGTAATGACATATCTATTCACTACAATAACAAGTGTAACAATGCCTTTGATGGAATATGAAGCATCGTTGGCAAATATGATAGTGCCCCACGTAGGTGCATTCCATAAAGAGACAAACAACCCTCTCCATGAGGTAATGTTCTTAGAAACACCACTATCAAAGTACCAAAAGCATGTTTGGATTCTACCACACTGATATGCATTCCATGTGCTTTGAAGGATCATAAGAACATGTGACCACAAATGTCCAATGAGATTGCGCTTCCTTCATAGCTCCTAACATGCTATTTGTGTGACTAACATGTTGCTTTGCTTCTTTTTCTTTTTGCTTTCAATGCATTTTTGGCATTCTTGTAATAATAGTTATAGCTCTTCTTCTTGTCTCTGAGGCTAAGAGTTAGTGGACAAAGTAGCCTTGCCCTTAGGCTTAGCGGGGTTGATGGCTTTCCTACCTTGCCCTTACCTTTATGTGAGGTAGCAAAATCTTGATCTCCAAAAATTATTCTTGACTGGTTTTAACCAGGATTATTCCTCTTGTAGTAGCAAGAACACTAACTCATCAAAGGAGTACAAGTTAGTATTTCCCTTGGCAACCAAACGGCGGAGGGTAGTAGTAAAGTTTTGTAAGGAATCCGATAACCTACCAAGAAGGTGGATACAAGCAATCTATCGGGAATTATCTCATCTATGTTTCCTAGCTACTCCTTGAGGTCTTTGATCCTCGTGATTGTAAGCATCAACTGAATCACCCTTTGCCATATGTGCTTCATCTCTAAATGTTTTCTCAAATGAGATAAGCTACACGCACCTCATTGCACACCTAATACAACAAAGCAAGTACATCCCATGCCTTTTTGGCCAAAGGACACGACCTTATGTGCAGGATGATGTGCCTCTTGTATGATAGGGCAATCAATGCATGTGCCTATGCATCTTTTCCATCCCACTCGGATTTCTCCTATATATGAGGGAGGTGCAAGAGGAACTCAAGTGGACAATGTACTTAAAGCATCACTAGTCTCAAATAGTGCTCTTAAAAGAGGACGTATTTCTAAACCCAATATAGAGTCCCAAACCTAATACATATCGTATCATGTATGACCACATAGGATAGTTGGTGCCATCCAACTTCTCCTTTGCCAGAATGCAAGCATGCCAAACAAATCATTGCTTCCTGCCATTATGTTGTCCTAAACAACTACACACACTACTGTAAATGCACGCAACAAAGTATGAACAAGAGCGAACCCACTTAGAAGATCTCCACTCACAGTTGGGCATTGGGCCAAATGGTGGCTTTGCTAGGTCCTTGCATAGGTGTTGTACTTTCCCTAGCTAACCAAGGTACTCTTGGGTACCCCTTCTTTCTTGGTGACCTCCCTGAAGGGTTGTTACTGAGGTTGAGATTTAGGGAGTGGTCAACAAGGTTTATGATCTCCATAATGGGTTGAGGGGGTGGCCAATGCAGTGAGGCAAGAGTGTTGTTTAGTGTTAGAGGTTACATGAGGTGGTGGGTTTAGTGGAGGATGAGGTTTAAGATGTTAATAGGTTTGAGGTGGCCAATGTAGTGAGGCAAGAGCCTTGTTTAGTGTTAGAGGTTACATGAGGTGGTGGGTTTAGTGGAGAATGAGGCTTAAGATGTTAATAGGTTCGCGGTGTCCTGATCCATCAGGTATGGTAACAATTCTAAAGGAGAGATTGAGCGTCATTCACGGTCCTTTGCTATAGCTGACAATGCAATTTGTGGCCCGTCCCCTTTTCTGAGGATGATTCTCTCTTTCATTGTACACCTACAAGAGTCACACAAAACTTACACGACATAGGTTTAGATCCAATTATAAACTCTTCTTTAAAATAATTGTTGCACATTCATAGATTGGAAATTCTTTACCATGTGGTAATGCTTGTTTTATGGATGGTGCGAGGAATGGGTGGCCTAATGAGGTCCACGTTTCCCAAGATAAAACATTATGGCTATCCATGAAACTAGGGCTACCACAGTGTCAACCAAGGTGAGCCATGAAACTAGGGCTAGGTGGTCTTTTGGGGAATTGTAAGGTGAGCCAATTCCACTATTAGCTCTATCTTGAATATATCAAGCACGAACAAGGATGTGATTTTGACATTGTCCAATTGTGAAAACCGTGTCCTAAGCTTCTATGGGAGAGTGTCCATGGTTGCAAGAACGTGAATCTATTCCTTAGAGTCAACACAACAGGATTTAGGAGGGACTCATATTCTTGGTCCTTAACTTCACCATGCAACATCTTGTTTGCAATCTCTCTCCAACATGGGGTTGGGGTAATCCTTGAGTTTCTTTGGATGGTTTTTGTAGTCAATGGGTTTCTTATATTTGGGAAGAGTTGGTTTGAATGGGATATCGCTCATTGTCATTGCTTCAGAGCTATCCTAACCACTTTTAATGATTATGACGTTGTGGCCCTTGATAACTGATCGTGTGTTGCAGTTTTGCATGCTCTTGGAGGTCTTCTTCTTTTGGATATGTGGTTCTAGTTTATTAGCCTTTTTAAGGGATGATATGCTACCTTTTTAAGGCTTGCACCTCTTTGACTCTAGGGTTGCTAGCCTTGAGGTTGAATTTTGAGCTTCTTTATTTCCTTGGATGTTTCCTAGCAACTACCCTCAACTTAGTTTCGAGCCTCGTGTGATGGCATTAAGGGGGACTGTATGAATATGCCCTCCTTATTCACTTAACAAGTGAAGCTGTGTGTCAAAGTGTGGCTGATACCCTAGCCACTCTATTGGCATAATCCTTGAAGGCATGTATGAATCCACACTTGTAACATGTGCCCTTGTATGGAATGGCATTATTGGGGTTTGGTACTAGATTCGTGTAGATGGAGTTAGGGAACTAGGTGCGATGGTTCTATGAGGACACTCAATAACATGTTGTGGACCCTTGTAATGGAAACACTAAAGAGGTGGCCTACATACAATATTGTTGATGTCCCTAGCTCTTTTTGCACCATGGCCTTGAACAGAGAGGTATAGTCTATGGATGGAGGTTGCTCTGGATATCCATATGAGTCATGTTGCTCATAAGAGTCATAGCTCTCCTGTTCTGGACTCTCAAAGTTTGCTAAAAATGTCACCAAGTGATGTTATACTAGTGCAGTTCCAGGAGAAACTAGTTGGGGTGGTAACATCGGAGGTGGGTATAGCATTAGCGATGGTCTATACATCCCTCTCCATATAGGGTTTTGATGAATGAATGCTAGATTATGCACCAGTTGAGAAGTATTTGTGGTATGGACAATAGGGTTATTAGTTTCTTTGGTCCAAGAGCATAGGTTATGGTGCTAGGTTTCCCTAGTACCAATAATGTCTTGTATCATGGTTCACATGGTGCTAGGAATGAGCACAATACTGTTGTTTCTAGGCCTGAGCATCAGTCGTGCTTATATTATTTTGGTGATAGATTTCACATCAAACCATATCTCCCCGTTTAGGAACAGATGTGGGTTTCCTACTTAAGGTGTTGGGGTTGCCCTTAGAGCTGGGGCCCTACCCAACACTGCTGGCCTAACCAGTTTAGTAGATTCTCTTCCAGCTCTCATCCATGCTCATGTCCTTAACTAAGACTCTACCTGGTGCTAGGGCTGGGCACCCTTGGCTTGACAATGAGGCTTTGGATGATGTTTCCCTATCTCTTGGTTTGGGTGGATGACTTCTACATCCTTATCTTATAGATTGTCTACCAACACTGCTGGCCTAACCAGTTTAGTATATTCTCTTCCAGCTCATCCATGCTCATGTCCTTAACTAAGACTCTACCTGGTGCTAGGGCTGGGCACCCTTGGCTTGACAATGAGGCTTTGGATGATGTTTCCCTATCTCTTGGTTTGGGTGGATGACTTCTACATCCTTATCTTATAGATTGTCTACCAGGTCCACTACTTGTTGGTGGCAGCACTCATCAATGATATAGTGCCTAAACCTATAGAGATGGTCATGCAATGATAACTCGTATTTTTGGTACCAAAAAAAAGTATCAAAAAAGTGTTCTAAATTGGTAAAATTAATTATTTTATCAACCTTTTGATGGCATTTATGCCTTTGTAAAATTCCATTGCAATATTTTATGAGCACTTTGTAAGTGATTGGCTTTAATAGTGAGTCCATAAATTTATAACGCCAATGCAAAATTTAATTTGTTCCTTTCTTTGGGGGTTCTACCGTATTTCGAGTGAACTGAAAAAACGACCGGGGCACGGTAAACGGGATCCCAAAAAGAAAACCAATTTAGAAATGGGTCTTTGTTGTCCCCTTGAAGCTTCATTTAATTTCAATTTCAATTTAATTGTTTACATTCAAAATCAATTTCAATGTAATCACCCATTTAAAGCCACATACTATATGAAGAGGGTATGAACAAACAGAGTGCAATTCTAAGTGAGTTTGCAATAATATTGAGGTACATAAAAAATGGCCTTGGAAGCCCATGAACAAACACATAAAACCTCTAAAGTAGCCAAAAAAAACTATGAGAAAGACAATGCCTAGAAGCTCAACCATAGATAGTCACATAGAGCCACACTCATAATCAATAAACAAATGGCAGATGTGGCATCACTCCTTCTGCTCCATCTCAAATCTTGGGTCTTTAGCCATGGTTCTTGCCATTGCCATTGCATATTGGGGCAGCCGACTTCGCATTGAAATCAAAATAAAAACAAGTTTCAGGCATCACAAACTAGTTTGCACATGCCAACCCCCATCTCACAACAACCATGCCATCAAGTCATGCCATCAAGTTGTATCAACCAACACCTCATTAGAGATACGGCCAATACACTATCACGACATGCACAAAATTGCCTAGCAACCTGGCATCATTAATAAGGCTATAGCAACGCAACTATGTTAACCATTTAGTGAGTCAATAATCATTAGAATCCATAACCAAAATCATAAGAATCCATAATGCAAATCATCGTGAAATCCACACCAATAGAAATCCATAGAAGACAAGAAACAAATAATCAGCCCACTGAAACTATGCAGAATGTGCAGATGCTTCACTAGTCATACGAATTATCTCCCGCACGTGCATCAATCTCATCATAGCAACCCATGAGCTCCTAGCCTCCCCATATCTTCCCCGCTTCTTAGCAAGAAGCAAGGGTTGCACGTATGATGAAACAAGTCTCTCATCCTTGTCCAACGAGGCACACACACGGGTTGTCTTCAAACGTGCCTTGAGAATAGGGGCTGTACCACATCCTAACTCGAAGCAAATACCATCACGACATTAAAATAACTCAAGAGAGCTAGCTATAGATGTAAACCTCCTCTCTGAATCTCCTCCTCGCTAAGTTCTCTACTCCATGATACCTCTGACAAATGGTTGTAAGCTACTGAATGCAAAGGCCGCATATGTAGAGCCTCAAAGAGTGATCCTTCTCTAGGTCTATCCACCATGGACAATTGTTTATCTCCCACTTCAAGCATCCATGCATGGGTGGAGGATACATACTAATGGCCTCATTTGCAATCAATAACCACTACTTTGCTCTTACTCGTATTTGTGCGCAAATGACTCTTTTCTTTCCAGTAAACAATGTATATGTATGTATTTACATGCACACAAATCGCATCAATTGATACCTGTAGACTAATCTCTGGGCCATGAGTCTCCATGAGTCTCTAAAGGAAATAAGTGTTTTCTCTTCTCAACTTTCACCTCTTGATAGTAGTTGTACATTAAACAATATTTGGGGACCACAACACCACCACGAACATCTTAAAAATCTCTTAGCAAATCTTGAGCTCTCTGCAATATTTTTTCCAAAATCACTTCTCTCTGAAGCCAACTACAAAACAAAAACATAGATGTGCACAACCCCCATATTAAAAGCAAGAATGCGTGGAAGGGAAATATGGGACTAAAGGGGAAGGATAATGGTTGTTTAGAAGAGAGATGTGTATGCCTGATGAGCATTTCTCCAATTTAGCTCTTAATCAAAGCGAGAAGAGGAGCCTGGAGGAAGGGAGAGAGACAGAGAGACAGAGAGAGAATATCATCATGCTTGATTAGCATTTCTCCAGTTAAGATCTTAATCAAAGAGAGAGGAGGAGGAGCCTGGAGAGAGAGAGAGAGAGAGAGAGGTGTCACATGATCTGTTTCTACTGTGTAGTGTTTGGTTGTTTAGTAGAGAGAGATGTATGCTTCATTCTTATTTTGTAGAGAGAGAAGAGTCTCTACCTTAGTAGCTGGAGAGAGGGGGGAGAGGTGTCACATGATATGTAGATTTGCTTTTTTTCCTTTTTTTGGGGGGTGGATTTGAGCATTTCTCTAGTTAGTTTGAAGACACTGCTTATTATGCCTTTTTTACCCTTTAGATAAGGGCATCCAAAAATTCTATCCTTCAAAAGAAGGAGGCTTCAATTTAAAAAAGTTACTAACTTCAAAGGGTTCAAATGTGCTCGGGTTTGCCCTTCAAAACCGAGGGTTGTCTCGTCATCCCTAGTATTTTGGGTGGTTTTTGTTATGTCACTAGTGTAGGCTGCCCATTTGGCTTGAGGAAGACGTTGCCACATGCGGGGCATGTCATTTTTGCTTTGTCCAACATTGCAAGAAGGCGTCTCTCTCTCTCTCTCTCTCTCTCTCTCTCTCTCTCTCTCTCTCTCTCTCTCTCTCTCTCTCTCTCTCTCTCTCTCTCTCTCTCTCTCCTATTTTTCATAATAGAAGATATATTACCAAAATTACTTTAAAAATGGTCACATGACCACCATGTGATGTACTAGCTTTCACTCACTAATTACTCCAAACCACAAGTGTAGCTCGGAGTACCCTCATCCAGTATATAGCCGTGTCATTCTCTACCAAATGAGCTGACTGTTGCAAGGAAGAGACTTGCCACAATAGTAGTCCTTTTATACAACCTATGTGAGCTGTAATACCAACTTTTGTATCAAATACAAAGGCATTCCTAGTTAACCAGATATGCCACAAATCTATCCACATGAAAAAATGAAAGAAAACTGAATGCTTTCGGTTATCTGGCCCATTCGAAATCTTATCAAAAATTCAGTCTTTAACCTTTACGGGCCTATCTGTCAACGGAGTCCATACGTGAGAAAAGAAATCCCACAGCTTCTTTGCCACTGGACATGAAATGAAAAGATGTGGGCATGTTTCCAAGCATGTAGTACAAAACACACAATTACTTGAAGCAATCCACCGCTTTTGCAACAACTGGTCCCAATGGTAGGCCTCCAACTAGCATGCGCCATAGGAAAACCTTCCCTTGATATGGAATCTTAGACCACAAGCAATGTAAGATTACTTCCTTCCACTTGGTCCTACTCTTCATGATGTTCCATACCCTATTAGCCTTCTCAGTGATCCAGCGCTTATCTTCTACCATCATATGGTACAATTGATTTGTTGTACATTGGACAATGTCCCAAGGCTTTCTAAATGCCCAATCTAACCAAGGTTGTTGATCCTCCAACTGAGGAATATCACCAAACAGTGTAAGTGCTTCCCTCACCTTCTCCCATAACTGTACATATCCACATGGAACCCAAAAATATTGATGGATTTTTTCAAAAGATAATAAGCGGCCTCTAGATAGCAGCAAAGCATCCAGAATTCTCACTAGTCCCAATCAAGACATTCTATTGAATTTTGGCCGCTCAACAAGTTTGTCAGGCCACTCCAGAAATCATGAAGTAGCCAACACCTCACCTGCCATAGAATTTAATTGCAACTGCTGATCTGAAGGCTTCCATTTAGTGTGTAACAACACTTCCTTCTATGAGATCATCAAATGATAAAGGAGAGGTGAAGCCACCACTCAAAAACTTGTTGGGAACCATTCACTACATCCCACCATGTCCCATCAATCCTAGTATTATCATGCACAAGTGCGACCTCCTCTATGAGGGCCTTAGCCATTACCACCCATGGCTCTTGATATACACACATATCTTGCAATAAAGTCCATCTCCTAGCGACCATATGTAATCCGGCATCTAATAGGGCTGCCTCTCCACTCCTCTTCAGAGTAGTAACATGTTCCCAAGAAATCTACATCTGCCCTAGCTTATTTCTTGCTCTTTTCCATAGTATAAATCGAATTGGCTGTTGTATCTGATGCAAAGCTTTTCTCGTCCTCCATGGCAATAAAGGCAAGAAAAAAGATATCATGCTAATCATATTGGGTTGTGCCACTTTGAGCCGAACATACATAGGCCAACCCTAAGATTTCCAATACACAAACTTATCATTTATCTGTGTAGAAATCCATGCCAACAAAGCCTATGAATCAACATCAACTTTCCACTCGGATAACCCAAGTGGTGTGTGATGCATCCCCTCTGTATGACCTGCCCATTCCATCCCAACAAGCAAATTGCTCTTGGTACAACTTATTAGAGTAGATTTCTGTATATTAATGCATAACTTTGAAGCAAGACCAAAAGTATCCCAAACTGCCATAGCCTTCTGAATATTATCTCTTTGAGGCTTAAGGAACATGAAAGAATCATATGCCAATGCCTAGCCGACCATCTGCTCTCCGCTTGGAAGTGTAAGCCCTACAACTTCACCATCCTCCACTAACTTATCTAGTCGAGATAAGATAAGATTGGATGTGTAACAATTGCAAACAAGAGAGGGCTAAGTGGGCATCCCTGTCTGACTGATCTCGTCAAATGAATGGGCTTAGTCACCCCACCATTAATCATAAGCCTAGCTACACACTGCTGCCTGTTGGCTAATATTATAAATCAAAGAAGACATGTGAGGGCCACATCTCATAGCCTACATAAGCTGTGAAAGAAAAGACCAACTAACATGATCATAAGCCTTTTCAATATCCAGTTGAATCATAACCAACTCTTGCCTCCTCGAAGCCCTTGCATAATCAATTCCAATTTGTACATTCAATATATATTATGCAAAATATTCTGATCTTTAATAAATCCATATTGCCTTGGATGAATCAAAGTAAGAAGAAAACACTATAACATGTTGGCAAAGACCTTTTGCAAATATCTTATACGTGGCCCCTATCAATGTGCTTGGTCTCCATTGACATAGATTAATTGGAGATGGAGTTTTAGGCAGTAAACATACAAGCCCAATCTTCTAACTCGCAGGCATGATACCTGTATTCCACACCTCTAGAAAAATAGAAGCGAGAGGAG
This sequence comes from Cibotium barometz, assembly GCF_041138505.1. Taxonomy (NCBI): domain Eukaryota; kingdom Viridiplantae; phylum Streptophyta; class Polypodiopsida; order Cyatheales; family Cibotiaceae; genus Cibotium; species Cibotium barometz. The sequence goes on along the minus strand of NC_141052.1, from coordinate 16,145,478 downwards.
TCTTCAACTCATCAACATACTTCATGAAAAGCTCATTGGGGAGCCCATCCCATCCTTGACTTTTTCCTTTAGGCAAATGCTTCAACACAACTTCCACCTCATCCTCAGAAATATCTCTTTCCAGTTCATTTGTAGAACCTTGTGATACTATGTGTGACAAACCAAGTAAAATAAAGACTCTCTAGTTGCAATGTCATTAGGAGATATGACCTCATGTGGACCCAACAAATGGCGATATAAAAGTCCATACACACATCTAGAACACAAGTAGGATCAGTAATCAATACTCATTGCCTATCTTCTTGCGTCCTGACAATATTCTCACGTGCATGCGTTTGCTGCTGCAAATGAGCAAAGAACGTATGTGATTGGACAATTAGAATCCATTAGGGCATCCATTCAAGCCATAAGCTTATATCTCACATATTGATTCTCATGCAATGCCGCAACCTGATGGGACAACTAACCCAATGTCAGGGCAAGAACCGTCCTCTTGAACCACCTGGTTCAAATCAACCAATAACAATTCTAGGTTCCGTAACTTCTCCCTACAATATGATGCATTATGAATCCCATACTGGGGAGCAAGCTTTTGAACTCTCTCTCTCTCTCTCTCTCTCTCTCTCTCTCTCCTCTTGTGTGTGCACGTTATGGTGAGTATCCATTGCTTTCTAGCCTTTAGCTCTAAGTTTTTGTCTTTTTTTTCCTAGCTTTGTCTCAGAGGCATTCGCTTCAGGTCGAGCCCCTCGTTTGGGCTTTCTTGGCCACTTCTCTTTTGACTCATCTAGTTGGATGTCCTCAGCAGGTTGAGGATCCATGTCCTTCTGAGAACGATGGATCTCTTCTTGTGTGGCCTCTGCGCCAACTAGTTATGTAGCTTGTTAGCTTTGGCTTTTAGGTTTACATCCTTCTGTCTCGCCTACTAATAAGCTTGCTTCGCTTGCGTGTGCGAGGATCAGTGCTAATAAGCATCGAGATAGGTGTTAATAAGCATCGGTAGTGAGCTTATAATCTAATCGGGAGGGTTTCAAGGATTAGGCTGGCTTGCACGTCGTTGTTAAGCTTAGTTAGCAAGAGACCTTGATTTTTTATTTTTTTATTTTTTATTTTGGCCAAAATCAAAATTTTTACAGAGCTTACCATGGATCAAACCGAATTATTTTTTTTTTAAAAAAACAGCCCCTACCACAACCACCATACAAGGCTTGCCACACATATAACGATAAGGTTTATAAGTTTAAACCTTAATTAAAATCAAAGCTCAAAATGAAGTTCATTGTGTCCTCCACAAGCAGCCGTTTCATATGCAGAGTGCTCTTCCACTTTCATCTTCTTCGTCCTCATCCTCACCCTTGGCATTCTCGTGTTCTTCTTTGAGCAAAATAATCTCTCTATCTTCTTGTTCAATTGTGCTAAGTTTAGGTGTTACAAGGAATTTTTGGCTCCAAACCTTTGAGCACAATTTTGATTAGGGTTTTGCTAGGCCTCAGTCAATGTGGTCTTCTTGCATGCTCTTGACCATTTATTGCATCCTCTTGACCATTTCTTCCAACACATCTTCTCGAATGTGAATGCCTCTGGACTCTTTGGCAATACTTCTAAATATGTAGTTGGGGTAGAGGTTAGCAAAACTCCTTTAGATATGTTTGTGCTTTTTCCTTTGCTTACCATTAATATCCATCTATTCTTTCATTGCTTTTGAGCTCTTTTACTGACATTCTTATCTTCTTTTAATTTTCTTTGTGTTTCTTTTTCTTGTCCGTGTGCTATGCCCTGAGTTCAATGATCTCTTGCTCCTTTTCCTCTTTTTTACAAATGTTTCATAGTGAGGAAATTACAAATGCTTAGGGGGTTGGGGCGGTGTAGTTGTTGGCAATATATCATAGTGAGGACATTACAGATGTTTCAGAGTTAGGACATTACAAATGCTTAAGGGGGTGGGGAGTGGGTAGGGTTTGCAAAGTTTAGTCTTGTGTATGTGGCACTATTCCCTCAAGAGGCAGAGTAACTCATGTTGTAGAATAGCTCATACTTAGAGCCATCCCTTGTCCTCAAACATCCCTTGGAATTCTCGGCCTAGCTTTCTATTTTTTAACTTCTCCTTCCAATCTATCTATTTTACTTCCTCGCTTACCTTTCCAGTTTCCCTCATGGGGTTTTCTACTATCTTTTCCTGTGTTACTTTGCTTTTTCTTTTTCCCAAATTTCCCTCTCCAACTTCTTTTTGTATCTTTGATTGTTATCGTAGTTTTATTGTGTGCAAAAGTTGTAGGGTTTTAGTGCTTCATGTGCTGCTTTTTCCTACAAGCTAGGCCCTTCAATCTAAAAAATGTCCCTCACCCCCTTACCTTCGTTGCATTTCCCCCTCTTTCTCGCCCCTTATTTCTCTCCCTCGTTTTCCCTTTTATCGTGTTCCCATCCCCATTTTTTCCCTCTTTTCTTCCCCACCCACAACCACCCCCTTTTTTTACTTTATTTATTTTCCCAAAAAAAGCCCCATATTCAACCCCCCATCACCCCTTTTTTTCTTAGTGTGTTCCATCAAAAATTAGGGAGGGCATTACAAATGTTTCATAGTGAGGACATTACAAATGCTTAAGAGACGGGGAAAAGGGGGGGGGGGGGGGGGAGCAATGTTTAGTCTTGTATGCATCATTGTTCCATCAAGAGGCGAAATAACTCATGTTGTGGAATAGCTCGTACTTAGGGCCATCTCTCTCCCTCATTTCCCCTTTTCTCGTGTTCCCCTCCCTCCCACTTTATTTTGCCATCCCCCTTTTTCCTCTCTTTTCTTCCCCCACCTCCCCTTGCCCCCTTTTTTTCTTTATTTATTTTTTCCAAAAAAATCCCCCCTTGGGGATTTTTTTGGCCAAACCAAAAAAACTCCAAAAAATTCCCTTCTTTTTTACTTTTTTTATTCTAAAAAATAACATACCTCTTCCCCTACTTTACTTTATGTATTTATTATTATTATTACAAGAACACTCCTTTTTTCTATTTTATACTCTTTTTATTTATTTGAAAAGAAAAAACTATCTCCCCCTTATTACTTTCCTTCTTTGTGTGTGTGTGTGTGTGTGTATATATATATATATAAACTCCTTTATTGTGTTAAAAAAAACACTCTCCCTCCCCCCCCTCTCTCTCTCTCTCTCTCTCCCCACCCATGCAACTATGTCTCTCTCTCTCTCTCTCTCCCTCTTCCCCACCCACCATCGTGCCAAGCCCTCCATCTCTCTCACCTTGCCTTCGTGACTCACCATCAGTGCCTTGCCATCGATGCTGCCTCCCTCCATCGCCACCGCCTCCTAACCATGCCGCTCATGCCGCCTTGTTGTCCCACCGCCTGGGTTCGCTATTTGCTCACCTTGTGCCACCCAATTTTGTCACCTTGGTGCACCCAACCCACTTAATAAACTAAATCACACAAGGTTTTTAATAAACTAAGATTGTATCTCGCAAACTAAAATTTCTCGAGTAAACTAGGCCCTACGTGCAAGTAAACTAAGGAAAGCAAAATAGGGAGAAAATAAACCTAGGAAGGAAACTAGGGAGAAGAAGAAAAACTATGGGAAGTAAACTAGGGAGGAGAGAGTAAACTAGGAAAGTATACTATGTACATGGACATGGGATGTGTTAAAACAAAAAAAGTGAGCTAACAATGTGGTGATAATAGTGTATTGATTTGAGCTTAGCTCTTGAAGGTAGAGGTCTTTCCTTAGCTTTGTCTACTAAAAGTACACCTTTTTGGTTTTTGAGACTTTGGACTTACGAAATTTTTGGGCCTAATTTCTAGGTAAACTAGGGAAAAGAAGTAAACTAGAGACAGCCGGCAATCGTCCCTAGTTTACTTTTTTTTTCCTAGTTTAATTTTTTCCGATCCGACACAAAAAATTACGACGATCGTCCGTAGGAAATTTGGCCAGCCATTGATCCCATTTAACAGGGGTCTTAAAGACCTCGTGCCATATAGTGTTGAGCCCCCCCATCCCATCCCCCCACACCAAAGCTGAACCAAAAACCCACCTCCACCAACCAAACCCCCCACCCTCCCACATGTCACCACCACATCCACCTATGTACATGGGAGTTGTCTTGTCGGAAGCTTTGCTCAGGGGATAAGCTTGCCACCACAAGAGTTTACTTTCATTCTTGTATGGAGCATTCCTCGAGATGGTGAATGCAAATGTAGTGGGTGACCTATAAACGGCTAGTCAGGTCCTTGGCACTCTATCCCTTGTTCTCTATTATCACCACTATATCTCATCTCCACCATCACCATCGTCCCCTCGTCTCCACCATCACCACTGTCCCTTGTCTAGGTAGTTGGGCAAGGTGGACAAGCAAAGGGTTGCTTGTAGGTCTAGGTAGTGACCAACTAGTCCTTATACACTTTCCATAGAGAACTCCAAACTTCCTCCTCCGTCTCCTTCTTGCTTCTCTGTGGAGGAAGAAGGTAGTTGAGCAATAGTAGATGGTGTCAAACAGAGGGCTTGCAGGTCTAGATAGTGAGGGATAAGTCCTTGGTAAAAGTATACTTCCCAAAGAGAACCCCTCCATCAACATCTTCTTCTTTCTACATGCATATATCTATAGGTGAGTTGAGATCAAATGGTGACCACAGTAGAGTCATCCACACACACAAAATGGCTTTTTCTCATAAAGAATAATGCTTACAATGTAGAGTTAGCCAATACCGGCACATAAAGCAAGATGACCAAGGAGTGGAGCATTGATTTCTAAAATGTTTACATTGATATGAAATCTTATAATCAATGAAGTTCCTTATCTCATTTATTTTGGTTCACTTCTTTTTACGCATTTGCATCACTTCCTCTTTCTAGCGTTTAACCTTCGTTTATAGCAACTAAAATCTTTGCACCACAAAAGATAATCTAAAAATCTCATCGCTTTATTTCGAATATAGATATAGGGCTATATTCTTACGTGTTATTTTTAAAAATTTAATGCATTCTTATATTCTTAGAATAGGAATATCAGTTTTGCCTTCTTTTTCACTACTTTGACTGCCTTTGCTAACTTGTCTTGAAATAATTCACTAGCATCACAATCACAAGAAGTCTATAAAAAAACCAAAAATGTGTGTGTGTGTGTGTGTGTGTGTGTGTGTGTGTGAGAGAGAGAGAGAGAGAGAGAGAGAGAGAGAGAGAGAGAGAGAGAGAGAGAATTATTAGCCGCAGAGCAATAGCCAGCTGGGCATGCTCACCTTCAACGAGCTAGCCTGTCACACCACCATCCACCTGTGTACCTAGGAGTTATCTTGTTGGAAGCTTTGTTCAAGGGATAAGCTTGCCCCCCACAAGAGTATACTTTCAGTCTTGTATGGAGCATTCCTCGAGATGGTGAATGCAAATGTAGTGGGTGACCTATAGACGGCTAGTCGGGTCCTCGACACTCTATCCCTCGTTCTCTATTATCACCACTATCTCTCATCTCCACCGTCACCATTGTCCCCTCCTCTCCACCATCACCACTGTCCCTCATCTAGGTAGTCGGGCAAGGTGGACAAGCAAAGGGTTGCTTGGAGGTCTAGGTAGTGTGAGCGACTAATCCTTATACACTTTCCATAGAGAACTCCCAACTTCCTCCTCCATCTCCTTATTCCTCCTCTACGGAGGAAGAAGGTAGTTGAGCAAAACAGAGGGCTTGCAGGTCTAGGTAGTGAGGGACAAGTCCTTGCTTTGGTAAGTATACTTCCCAAAGAGAACCCCCAACTCCCTCCTCCCTCCTCCATCAACTTCTTCTTCTTTATCCATGTATATATCTATAGGTGAGTTGAGATCAAATGGTGACCACGGGGCAGAGTCATCTACACACACACAAAATGGCTTCTTCTCATGAAGAATGCTTACAATGTAGAGCTAGCCAATACCCACATAAAGCAAGATGACCAGGGAGTGGAGCATTGATTTCTAAAATGTTTCATTGATATGAAATCTTATAATCAATGAAGTTCCTTATCTCGTTTATTTTGGCCCACTTCTTCTTACACATTTGCATCACTTCCTCTTTCTAGCATTTAACCTTCGTTATAGCATTTAACCTTCGTTATAATCAATGAAGTTCCTTATCTCGTTTATTTTGGCCCACTTCTTCTTACACATTTGCATCACTTCCTCTTTCTAGCATTTAACCTTCGTTATAGCAGCTAAAATCTTTGCATCACTTCCTCTTTCTAGCATTTAACCTTCGTTATAGCAGCTAAAATCTTTGCACCACAAAAGATAGTCTAAAAGTCTCATCACTTTATTTAGGATATAAATATAGGGCTATATTCTTATGTGTTATTTTTAAAACTTTAATGCATTCTTTATTAATTTGACTGCCTTTGCTAACTTGTCTTGAAATAATTCACTAGCATCACAATCAAAAGAAGTCTATAAAAAAACCAAAAATGTATGTGTGTGTGTGTGTGTGTGTGTGTGTGTGAGAGAGAGAGAGAGAGAGAGAGAGAGAGAGAGAGAGAGAGAGAGAGAGAGAGAGAGAGAGAGAGAGAGAGAAGCTTAATAATTGCAAAGGAAAATCATGACGTATGGGACCAACCACAAATGCATAAGGATGAAAATGAAAACAAAGTCCTAAGAGTCTACAAGCTCAAGGAATTTAAATACATGCCACCTTAGGATGGGATTCGTAAATAAGGGCATGTTCTTCTAGAAGTACTTCATATTTCCTTGCCTTTTGTGCTACCCTAAAATTTTTCAATTCTCCTCCTTTATATTTAGACTGTGTGTGTGTGTGTGTGTGTGTGTGTGTGTGTGTGTGTGTGTGTGTGTGAGAGAGAGAGAGAGAGAGAGAGAGAAGCTTAATAATTGCAAAGGAAAATCATGACGTATGGGACCAACCACAAATGCATAAGGATGAAAATGAAAACAAAGTCCTAAGAGTCTACAAGCTCAAGGAATTTAAATACATGCCACCTTAGGATGGGATTCGTAAATAAGGGCATGTTCTTCTAGAAGTACTTCATATTTCCTTGCCTTTTGTGCTACCCTAAAATTTTTCAATTCTCCTCCTTTATATTTAGGCTGTGTCAAAAATGTAGGGTGTGAGCTCCTCTAAAATCTAAAGGGTATTACTCTTCCAATTTTTTGATTATTTGAGGATTACAAATCTTTTATCTCTAGTGTCGAAATTGGTAATTGTGTGTCCTCATAAAATAATCTAACCATGCTAATGGTAGTTGTGTGTCCTCGTAAAATAATCTAACCATGCTAATGGTAGTTGCATTTGAAATAAAACTTACTTGGGTTGCAATTGCCTTCTTTTTAAGGTTTCCACATTTTCTTGGAGACTTCCATCCACCTCTTTTGCCTCATTTAGAGTTTCCTTTGCCGCCATGTTTGTGCTCTCTATCCACATCCACCTCCTTTTTGCACGCTTCCACTACAACAAGATGAGCTTCAAGTCCATGTGAAGCTTTTCCTTGGATTCTTAGTTCTCTTATTATTGTTTGACTACTTCATGGTAAAGGTATAAGGCTAAAGTTTCCTTGGTAAAGAGACCACAACTACTAAAAGCGTGTTTCTTTCCCTTATCCATTGTGAAAAGTGGAACCTTGTACCTTTGTGGGTGATAAGGAGAACTAATTCATATTTTAAAACTAAAACAAATCAATTGTCTTGTAATCCATTATCTTAATCTTGTACCTTTGTGATTATTAACTAATTATAAGTTGAGGCTCCAAGTAAATGATCCTATGTAAGAGGTGAAGGGAATATCATTTATTAAATTTTATAAGTGGATAAAGAGATCATACTGGTACTTCCAACTACCAAGGAAACCATTGGAAACTCATGATCATTCCTAGTCATGTATTAGTTTGGAAAAGGGTGCTCCTATTTGAAGCAATGGGTGATCATTGTTAGTCATGTATTGGTTTGGCAAGGGGTGCTCCTATGTGAAGCAATGGCTAAGTGGTGAGCTATCCAATTCCCCTCCTTGAGTGGCCATATATTTTCCTACTGTGTGTTTACATCATCAATTACATGCTAAGGAGAAAAGGAGAACCAAGTTAAGAAAGAAAAAGTGTAAATTTTGCATGTTAATTTGACTTATACGTATTGTGAATGTATAAGCACGCATTTTAGGATTGCTTATTCAGTAAAAATGGTACTTGTTGCTGATGGGAAGAAATTTGAAATTGCACAATTAGATGACTTTGTGCTACCTAGGATGAGTTATAAGGGAGGCTAAAATGCACATGTACACATTTTCTTTTAGCTATCATGTAATCACTTGTGCATTAGCTCATTATCTTCTTTGTGTTACACCAACAAGGAGGTTGAAATGCACATGTACACATTTTCTTTTAGCTATCATGAATATACTTGCATTATCTCATTATCTTCTTTTTATTCACCATTAAAAAGAGTGTTAAAAAAGGAAGACAATAAACTATAGTGCTGATAAAATTAGTTATAGAGTTAAAATAACCATATAAAATCACTACAACACATGTAGGTGTGGATCCCTTGATTGTAAACAAGAATGTCATAGAAGATGGGACTCATAGCTTCATGTGTGTGAACCACCTCTAATATGTGTAAGTGTGCCTATGTGTGTAAAACAATCCTTTATATGTGTATGTGTGTGAACCACCTCTAATGTGTGTAAGTGTGCCTATGTGTGTGAACAACCTCTTAAGGCTAGATTCTGTGTATGATGTAAGAAATGATGTCATACCCCATGCCATGTGACATTTCCCCTTGCGTGTGTGACTTAGTCAAAGACAAGACTCTAAGTCTACAAAAAGGCATTGTATTCAGTGAAGTATCAAATCAACTAATCAAATCATTCATTGAGTCGTGCAATACCTTGTCACATCTCTCTCTCTCTCTCTCTCTCTCTCTCTCTCTCTCTCTCTCTCTCTCTCTCTCTCTCTCTCTCTCTCTCTATGCCATGGTTGTCTACCACCCACTATAGCATGTGTGCACACCCTGATTAATCAACAATGAATATAGACTTGGGCTAAAACATTGGTCCTACACATCTGACTATAAAAACAACATACTCTTTTTCTAGAGAAAATGTTAGCCCTAGGGAGGGATATTAGCCCTTTATTATTCATCATGTCACAACAAAGCTACAATGAGTGGGGGTCCACCAACCCACGACCTCCACATAGACTTCCACCCTCTAACCACTCAACTACATGGTGGGAGAAAAAATTAAAGCATTATAATTTAAATGTGCATTAAATCTGAATTCTTATGTCTTCATCTTTGGGCTTGAGGAAATGCTTTGAGTAGCTAATAAGTCCCCTCTCTCAAGAAAATTTTGGAGATGGAGTTTAAACAAAAAAATATAAGTTCACTATGAGACGAGATAATACCATGGTTACTAGCATAATACTAGTAGCACACTTAATGTCTTTTTTTATTTTATAAAAATGGAGGTATTGTTTAGGCCTATGGGAATCAAGGAATGTTATTGAGGGAAAATACATTGCCCATGTCAAATAATGATTTTCTTCAAAGAAAGAAAGAAAGAGATAAAGTTGTACTAAACGACTTCAAAAGACCATTAAGGTCTATGATGTGAAAAGTTACAAAGTTGTGTTACAAAGTCTAGTAAAAACAGATGAAAGGAAATGGATAAAAGAAAACTTGTCTACTTCAAGTCCAAGGCCCAAGGGCCTTGGGTTTATGTCGACGTTTATGTGTCATTGCTATCCACATCCACATCCACATCCACATCCACATCCATAAGGTAGAATACATCCATTGCTCTGGGCGAGACGATGTTGTTGAAGTAGATTTCGGATCTAGAGCTATTGCATAGAAGGGCCTCTCCTATGTGGTCAGGGTTGGGAGTATATAAGGGCTAACTCCCCTTTCCTCCATTTCATCTCATTCTTTTGCATCTTGTTGAGGTCATTAGTAGCTGCTTTTGCTTCTTACCATTGTACAGCACCTACGGGCTTCCCTCGTGCTCAATTTTATGCAATAAACATCAGTTTTCAGCATTTACAGGTCTTGTACTAAGCCTACATCTGTGTTTTCTATTTGCTTCACTTTCTTTCATGGTATTAGAGCAAAACACTGACCCGTGAGCTGAAGAGAGCTGCATTTTCTGTTTTGGAGTAGGCTTCGACAGTTTGGTGCGTTTTTTACAGATTTCAACGTAGAAGGTGCTGCGTTTTCTTTCGGGAGCAGAGGCTTCCTCAAGATTGTTGTGTTTTCTTCATTTTCTCTATGATGTGTCTCCTCTTGGTCTTTGTGCTATAGCCTCTTGTGATGGCAATGCATCTCCAAAAGAAATAGGCCTAGACATTGATGGTCCTCATAGTCCATGATCTTGGAGAGTGGGCGCGAAAAACCCCTTTGAATAGGTAGTGGTATCTTCCTTGTATCTCATAGTGCACTTGGCATCTGCAAATGTAATTCTCCTCTATCTCTACCTCCCCCATGATACATCTTTTGCAAATCATTTGGTCCTCCTCTGTGCCCTCGTATCTCTTCATGTCTCTATCCTCAAGCTATGGGATGATAACCGAATTTGACCAATGCCTATCCTAAAGCATGTGACGTGTGTCTCTATAGATAGCTTGGCTCCTATATGAATCCATCTGGTGTGAGCTTAAGAAAGCTCTCTTTGTAGAAGCAAGATTTTGGGGGTAGCTCTTGTGGATTCAACCATGCAGTGGTGGTGTCTAATGTAATCAAGTATGTGCACATGAGGTGATTGATCAATTTGTGGGAGAGAGAGCGAGAGAGAGAGAGAGAGAGAGAGAGAGAGAGAGAGAGAGGGGTAGGAGAATCATCAATGTTGAAGGAATGAGAAAAACCAGCTCCTAGCCCCCAGGGATACCATGACCATGTTGCATCGTCTACTTCAAACCTTTGCAATGACTCCAAGGCTAATCTAGAAGGTAATTACTGCTTGGTGTATATATCTAATGAAGGTATTTCACTATTTCGAAGAGAGCATCTACTACCAAAGGAGCAACCCCAAACTTTGCCTTAACCATCTCATGTGGTATGGATGCCTTGCTTCGGATTCAACTCGGAGAGCATCAAAATCCAAATCCTCTCCAAGATTTTCCAATCTTTATGCCCTAAGTTTGGTCCCCAAAAGGCTATCCCATAAGACATTGCAAGAGTGATAAAAGTATCCAAAAGCCATAGTTTTGTGCTAGGTTCTTAGAAATGTGCCTGGAAACATTCTCTCTCCAAGCTAGCCAAGGCTGCATGCCCTCATGTCATACGTGTCTGTGCTACTAGCCCTATGGTAAAGATCGGTCCCGAAAAGATAATACCTAAGTATAAGTATGATGAGACTATCTCCTCCTCCCCTCCATCATATGTAAATGTATGTCTTTCTACTATTGCCCTGGAGGTGTTAAATATAATGACTTTGGTTTCCCCTAGGTTTACCATGAGGTCTCACTCATCACAAAAAGGCTTGCAAAGCATCCAAATGCCTTTGTAACCCTTTCTATTGAATTGAAATTAGGACAAATTTATCGACATAAGGGAGGATAGGTATTATTGTATCAAGAAGTGCAGATCCAACCCCACCTATTCAATGAAGCTCTTAATCTCATCAATGTAAAGACCAAAGAGGGTGGGTGATAGTGGCGGGAAAGCTTGCTTCACCCCAATTGTGCTCCTAATCTGCTTGTCATACTCTCCTTATCACAAACCCATATAATGTGAGGACCCCCCCCCCCCCGCCCCAAATATCATATATGTTGGGACAACAAGCTTGTAGAGTCGTTTGAATAGACCAACCCATGGGACACCATCAAACGCTTTGTGAAACTCCACAAAACAACAATACACACGCTTGCACCTATGCTTAGCCTTCTCAATGATAGCTCTGAGAGTAAAGGTGTGGTCTAATGTCAAGAAAGATCTCCTGAATCTTGTCTGCCCCTTGGCTCATTGCTCATGTCTCTCTACATGGTTGTTGATTTCTGGAACCAGACTTTGGCTACGTTATGCTCAATCATGATATTTATTGGTGTTGAAGGCATCACAGCTTTGTGGATGGAAGTAAAGTGTTGGTGGTCCAAGATGAGGTAAGACCTTGACATGTGGCAATGGAACACCCCAATGGGGAGAGGGGGTATAATAAAGTCCTTATTGTGGGATGTGAAGGACGAGGATCCAATCAAGTAGTCCACTGTACTACTCCATCCTTCGTGCAAGAAACATGTGAATCCCCTAGAATCCGGCCATCTAGACATATGTCATTTTAAATGATCAAGTTATGTGTGGTACCCATGTCTAGTGAGGCTCTACCCACTACTGTGACTCCCATGTCTTTGAGATTCTATTGGTGCCATGATGATTCCCCTTGCTAGATCTTCGTGAAGTTGCGAGAGTAGGCTTTACATTCTCGTCATACCAACTCTTTTGAGGTATGGATCCAATCTCGGCTCGATTTTGTTGGTGGTTATCGCTTGGGCCATCTCATGAAATTGATAAGTTGAGTGATGATAGCAGGTACAGGGATAGAGAGTAGGTTAATACTTGAGAGATGGCACCATATGTGATCACCACTTATACAATCTAAGTCATGGTGAAAGTGGACCTTTTGTAGGGAAAGGTTGTAGTGGGGCAGGATACTGAATAGGGTAATCCTGAAATTGTGCAACCAAGAAGGTATGCGTGGAACACCCCAATGGGGAGGGGGTATAATAAAGTCCTTAATGTGGGATGTGAAGGACGGGGGATCCAATCAAGTAGTCCACTGTACTACTCCATCCTTCGTGCAAGAAACATGTGAATCCCCTAGAATCGGGCCATCTAGACATATGTCATTTTAAATGATCAAGTTATGTGCGGAACCCATGTCTAGTGAGGCTCTACCCACTACTGACTCCCATGTCCTTTCTATTGGTGCCCATTTCAGTGGGATCAAGCTCATACATAATGGTTCGGTCCTGATCAAAATCAAATAGCTGAGATTGGAAGCTCTGTGCCTGTTCATTGTGCCTGTTCATTGAAGTATCCCACCAATAGGATATCTCCGTGTGCGGAAAAAAATGTAGTGCCACGATAAAGTGGCGTGTACACAGAAGAGTCATAGGAGGAGAATCTCCATGCTTTATACATTGTTGTTGTATGCTACTTTCCGCCAAATACATGGAGATTTTCCTCGTATGACTCTCCCGCATACAGGCCACTTTATAGTGACATTACATATTGTTGGTTTAGGAACCCTTAAGTGCAGAGCAAAACCCTAAAGTGCAGACAGAACCCTAAATCGCCAGGAGAAACCCTAAAACACTACGGAGCCATGATGTTGAAATCCTAAAATGCAACAAAAGCCCTAATACACAGCCTGAAATCCTAAACACGAGAGAGAGAGAGAGAGAGAGAGAGAGAGAGAGAGATTACATTAAATACATTAACCATGCAGTGTGAAAACAAGCCCTTAGCGAGGCTAGTCAAAACCTGCATGAAAATCTGTTGGTTCTTGGTAAATCTACTTGACGACAAAGCATGAGCTGCAAAGAGATTGGCTTGTGCTACCGGTCTGGCACGTGAATGCACTAAGAAGGAAGTATCTTAAACCACCCCCCACCCTCTCCCCCCAATATCTGGGTTTTGGGCTATGCCCAAGAAGGAGATATGGGGGCATGCAGAAAGAAGAGAGGATGGGAAGGGGGGTGTTCCTGTGTGTGCATGCCTGCATGGTTGAAGGCCTGGTAGGGGGATGTGCATATGTGTCTACGCACACGCACATTCCCTAGCATTACCTCAAACATAGGGCTAAAACCAGAGATGGGACTATTCACTATGAGCAATCTTTGTAACTGTAAGTACACATTTTCAAACTTTTAAGTAAACCATACTAACCATTTCCCGAGCCAACATGAAATCTTAATGGTGAGATTAGGCTTAAAAAGAGGGCTAAAATCAAATGCAGCCTTCCCAGTTAAAGAATGAAGCACAACCAATTGATTAAAATTGTATAAAAATAGAAAAATTGCTTTAATTCAATGAAGAGATAGATTACAGACAGGATGCTGCAAACGCCACCTTCTTTAGCTACCATTTCCAACCACAAAAAGCTACACTACTGGCAAAATTTCACTAGTGCTGTTGGTGATAGAGACCTGGAGATCTCAAGTTTCTTCACGTCTATTGGGACACATACAGTCTGGTGCAGGATATGTGTAGATTGAACCACTGGCTTTTCGGAGCTCGTGTCCTTTGAAATCACTATGACGCCGCATGGCCTGCATTTGCTTTGTGAAGGTTTCCCACCTGCAGGAAGACTCAAAACAGGTTCGTAAGCTGCCTTTTGGGTGAAACCAGATGAAATATTTTGAAGGTCAAATCATTCACAGGTGCTTGCTTCCCACCTTATGTTAGGGGTGTCCAATAATACAGCCAATTTCCGCTTGTCAGGTTTGATGGTTTTTGAGTGGCCCTTGTTGAGGTACCGTCTATGGCCAATCAGAAACTGAGGAAAATTACCGCCTTGGGTAGTGACAAAAACTTCACTGTGGAGGCACACAGTATAATCTAGTGCTGCCAGCCGTGAGGAAAAATTCTGCATTCAAAGAGATGTCAGATTATCAGAAATAGAGACAATTGCTAGCAAGATCTGTATGTGGTTAAAAACATGGTGCTCATGTGGATGTCCACTTTAAAAATCACTCTCCAAAACAAGGTTTGAAGATGTAGAGTACCACAAAAACTCTCTCAAACCCAAACCCAAACCCAAACCGCCCTGCTAACCGCCACCTTCTCATTCCTGTCTCCTCTCTTCTGTCTGAGCTCTCCTGCCCACCTGCCTTGCCCGCTGCCCAGGCTGCCCCCACCACCTCCTTCAGTGAGCTAGCCCCCCCAGCTTCCAGCCGCCCCTCTTCTCCCGCCCACCATCACCCCCCTCTTTTGCCCCCTTCCTTTGATTCCACCCGCCTGCAGCCCTTCCCACCTGCTGCACACCCCCCCCCCCTTTTTTCTTCTGTCTGCCCGTCTCTCAGGCCTGATCTAGTCTCTTCATCCTCACCCTCATGCTATTTCACCTTCATTACTGCTCATTCAGCAGCAGGCAGTTCTTCATTTCAAGAGGACTGCATGGTCCGTCTATCCCATCCTAAGGTCACCTATCCAACGCGGATCTCCAGCTCCTGCATCTTCAATGGCCTATCTCTAGGCTGCCGCCTTGATATGAAAGTTCATTGGCAACATACCAGCCCAAGGACAGATTTGAGACCTCTTCCAAGCCCCCCTTGTTGGCAACCAAGGGTGCATTCTGCGGCGATTCCCTCCTTCACCATAAAGGCCCTGGCGCTGGCCAACTAGCAATGCATGGCTCCCAGGTATACATCACCTAGTGGAGACAGCTTCTCTTTGAACTTGGACCCTTTTGCTGGTGTATCGAGCTTCCCTGCTTCCCCAGTCTCCCAAGGAGCATCATCAATTCTTCCCGTGATTTGGTGCTCCCTGTACCATCTATCAAGCCTTGCCTTGTAAGTTGTATATGCATTATGATTGATGAAAGGTATACCCCTTCTTATCAGGGCAAGGTGGCAAGCCAACTATTAAGTGCATCCATGTGATTTATTGCATTGTGCCAAACAACTCTTTCAGCTGCAATCATGTGTGAAGTATTGTAATCTCTTGCCACAAGTATTGTAATCCCCACATATGCAAGCATTCGTTAACCAAGGGTAATGTTGCAATTGCAACCACATTCTAGCTCTTTGAGCAGAAACTGTGGAAGCATAAATAGATGCAAACTCATAACTCTTACCATTAAGCATACTCTTTGAGCAGAAACTGTGGAAGCATAAATAGATGCAAACTCATAACTCTTACCATTAAGCATACACTATACGATGAGTAACCTGCCTTCCATATCATTGTAAGAAACTATCGGAGGCAAATCTTGTCAAACAAGAAAACACACCACAGAAAGTAGAACAACCAGTATAATATATACAGTATCCATCAAAGAAACCAGTCTGGACAGCTAAAGAATGTTGATTTTGTTCCTAAAGACATACAATATACTATGTCTGTGGCTTCATTCTATGTACATAGTCCCAAACTAAACTCCATTTATTCAAGTTGCTTAAAACTTGTGCAATATATGACCTGTATTTAAGAGGTGTCTTCATGATCATTTTATTGAGAGGTGCAAGCCATATCAACATCTACTTGTATATTTTGCTGCATATTCTGTAAAGTTTGCATTCCCTTGAACTACTGCAGCCCAAAGCTTCTTGTATCAACTTCTCCCAACAAGCAAGCTTTACTCTAAGAGGTAGATGATTCAGTCCACATTCTGGACTGTAACGGTGGGGGTATGATAGATCATAGAAATAACCTTTCTGGCATTTGGGGTCAGCCAACCCTCCGAATCTATCACATTCTTATCCTTGTTTGCACCATTTTTCACAATCTATTCAATACTAGCCGGTATATGAGTTGGCTGCCTTGCTCTTGTTCTTATTTGCACCCCTGTGTCAGCAACATGCATTGTATTCACTGTATTAGCTAGAGTAAGTAGGCTTTCATTGCTCTATTGATGTTTCCACAATTAAAGTCAAAGAAATAGAATCAGTTGGAAGCCTCAACTTAAGAGTAGGACAATAAGAAGCGAAATGTCCACAAATTTATGACGAGTGTATGTGACACATGGATGAAATTCATGGCGAAACAACATGACCACTCCTAAAAAATAACGAGAGACAGCATAAAAGATGTGATACCCTCCAAAAGAGCCTTCCCTGCCAGCAAAAGCATGCTAGTTGTGTTCTTGTAAACAAACTATATGAGGCTGATTTTAATTCATGTAATCCCATAGAAGCCTCCATTTGTCTAACCTACAGAGGCCTTGGATATTATAGGTAAAGCATTTCAGAGGTATGTACATATTTACAATAAGAGGGTTGTGATGCAATGGCATCAAGTGTCCATCTGGATGTCAAAGATTGTGCCCGATTTCCTACACAGCCCTCCACTGTCTGAAAACTAAGAAATATCATTGTCAAAATGATCATCTATATTTGCCACGACAGGCTCAAATATTGCATCTGTCTCCTCTTGAAGAGAGTGACCATTCATAACCACATTCCACATTTTACCCACTCTCGAGACATCATGCATGAAACGAGGACAAGATGAAGATGAACCAGCAACATTAGACCCCTTTGTCCAATTTCGAACCACCAAAGTTCTTGGTTTAACCGTTTTTTTAAGTGTTTAACAAGATTTCAAATCTTGCTTTTCTTTGTCTTTTGAGGCAAGGGAGCAACTGTTACTTTAGCTATTCCCTTATCAACTATAGCATTATGTTGCTGCAGTGTAGATTTCCCTTGTTCTGTTGTGCATTCAAAGCTGGTTGAGGCGATTGCGAAGGCATAGCTACCTTAGGGATTTGGTGCATACGTCCAAATTTACCACATGCAAAGCATGAACCAGCAAACTTGCCCCATTTAAGATGAAATACCCCTCTTGGGTTGGCATCTCTTCCACATGAATATGCAAAGCCACACATTCTGGAATAAGTCTGTCTATGTCCCATAAAATTCAGAGTTTATGGACATTGCCATATGAGTAGGTTGGACATACCACTTTACCAAGTGACTGAGCCAAGGTAATGCTGATTGACAATATAGAGGAAGATCTTTGACTTCAACCCATACACGGCATTTATGTCTTATGAGGCTTTGGTAGTCATTAGTTGGTGACCATGTATAAACATGAACAAGTTATTGACCATAAAACAACGGAGATTTTTCCAGCAACATCTGCTTGTATTTGGGATCTCTGAAAATGACTTCATAAAAACCATGTAACAGCCATGCACAAAACAGCCTCCCAACAATGCTTTCAGCCATTGTCCAACATCCGGCGCAGCAGGCATGCGACCAAGGAAAAAAGAATTAGTGCTTTATGCGCAAGGTCCATCACAAGTGCATACAAAGCCTGTGTTGGAGTCTGGAACTGCCACATGGAATTCCAAAGGTGGTGCAATGATCTCCCCAAGCATTTTTAATAGCTGAAAATCCTTCATGCACAATATCTATGAAAGTTTGAAGCATTGGATTTTCACATATAGAAGGATTTGCTTGATGAGCTGAGAACTTGGGGCGTTTGGAGATATAGTCTGCTCTTCTGTGATATGCAATGGGTTCTATAGAAGCAACTTAAGAACACAAAAGTTTGGAGGCCATCTCGAATAGAGGACAGAAGCAGCAGCAACACAAATGCTCACACACACACTATATACCAAAGGGCAAGCTCACGAATACTTCAGTAGATAACGAGCAAAAGAAATGCCGAGCAGGGCACACAACCACCTGATAAGGTGTTCTACTCTTTTGCACAAGTAAAACTGAACGTGCCTGACGAACAGGGCTTTGCAAATGAGAACCAGAGATCCTGTCGTATCACTGTCGTTCGACCTGTTGAAGGCAATCGACTACTGTGGGAGACAACTGAATATACATAGTCCTCCCTGCTGAGGACAAGTAACGAGCAGAGAAGTCTGAGAGGACGAGCAACAAGCGACGAGTAGGGTTCTTCTCAGTACGTTGTGAACCCTAGAAGTTAGAACAAGCTTTGCAGCAAAACGTGAACCCTAAAAAGGGGTTCTACAGAAGGTCATGAACCCTAATACACAGTTCTGCAACAATTCGTTCTGATACACATTTTTTTTAGTGAAACCAATATCTCATTAAGAAAGAAGAGGATATACATTCATAGCTGTCCCAGATGAGGACAGCTACTACTCAGATCAGAAACAGTGGGAAAACACTTCTAATTCTTGGAAGGTTCGTCCCCGATTTGATGAGAATCTCGGAGGGACTGGAAAAGGGCTCTCCGAAAATAAACAAACAAGCAGATAGAATCTCCAGAGAAGAGCAACTGATTCCGAGCATGATAGATAGTCCACAAAGCCTAGAATCTAGTAGAGTCAAGGAAGTCTCTACAGTCTTGATAGGGTAGGAGAAAGACAATCAAAAAGCCTGAAAATTCGACCGAAACGCCTCCCCAAAATACGAGCCCAAAGATGTGCAGACAAATCATCAAAAAATTTGCAAGACTGCAAACAATACCACAAAAGGTGAGGCATTGTCTTTGATAATGAGAGCACCGCCTACAAGAAGTAGTGGCAATGCACCTTCGTACCAAAAGGGATCCAACTAGAAATACTCCAACCAAACATCTCCACTGAAACAATCGTTGGTTGAGGGACAATCGAATCTTCCAAATTCTTTTCAATGCAACTTTCCACCAAGCAAGAGATTTGACATATGCCAGACGCAATTTGCATGATCCTTAATCCATGGAGGTGGTAAGAGCAACTTATAAGCCTTAGCTGCAAATAAATTGGCAAATGATACAGGAGTTTATGCTGGAAGTAGCCTATCAGAACACAAATCTTGGATTCTGAGTCATTCCTCAAGCATTGGTACTGGCTGAAAGGGCTGCATTATTTCCGAAATGAGTCTCCAGATTGGCCTGTGGTGCATCCCTAAATTGCATTGCCTGATTGCACATGGGAAGGTAAGAACATAACCAATTTTCATACACAACATCGCATACACGATGAATTCCCAATGTAGAAAGATTGTAGGCCTTTCTTAGTTGAGACAAAGCAAGCAGTGGATCAAACACCCTGCTCCAATGAATACTCTGTAAAAGAAGTGAGTTTCCTTGATTTGGAGGCATACCTGACCATTGCAAGTGACACAATATAGCTTGCCAATCTTCAATGAGAGCAGTCAAATATGGAGAGCCTAGAATACGACCATGAAAATGCCCAAAGATTATATCATTATAATTGATAATCCAATGACCATATGCATCTGTTTGCACGTTAGAGCACAGAGCTCCCAGCATGCATGCCCATGGCTTGACTTGCTCTATAAATGCAGGTAGAAGAGTAGCTTTCCTTGCCAATATATGATAATGAATGTTCAGGACATTGAGCCCACCATCCATTTTGAGCGAACAGATAAGGTCATGCCTTAACAAACGTAACCCTTTTCTATCTGCCTTGCTTTTCCACAAGCATTCCATTGCTTTAAACTTGAAATTATTAATCTGTTTGCTTGACCAAGATAAGAACGGAAGATAGAACTGAACATATGCCATGATTATTGAGTATACTATATGCAACCACACATGTAGAGGCCATGTAAATAATTTCCAGTATTCTATTTTAGAGTGCAATTTTGTCATCACCCACTGAGTTTCATCTTTCAAAGACAATTCCCAACCAATGAGACAACCAAGATGTCTAACTATCTCTTTAGGTGGGATGATCTAACCCGACCACAAAAGCTGATGCCAATCATAATCTTTCAAAAGGGAGAAACATTGATTTTGGAAAATTTACATGTAATCCTACAGCCAAACCAAATAGGGACAATGCTTTCATAAGAGTTCTTACACCAACCTCTGTAATCTTGGGAAAAAAGAAAAGAGTCATCAGCGTATGGCTGTGCCACAAATTGTGTACTATCGGCCATGAGTTGTCCATCTCTTGTCAATCTGTCCATGTAAAGGAGTATTGGGTGAGTCGCAATGGCATACAAAAGTGCACTAAGCGGACAATCCTAGCGAACAGATTTCCCAAGATACCATAAGGCCGAAAGTTCTCTGTCCAAATTGCATTTAGTTGATCCCTCTTGATAAAGCCAAAAGATGACATTTTTCATTTTAGGCCCAAATTCCATTCTGTCCATTACTTGAGCTCTGAACTCCCATTGTACTCTATCAAAAGCCTTCGCTATGTCCACTTGGCACCTGCATGATAAGAACATCCTAATCCGTTTACTTGGCATATTCAATGCCAATATACACATTTGCTATATTGTCAGTGATTTGTCTTCGAGAAACAAATCCATACCGCACAGAATGCAAACCTGCATGTAAGACACCTTTTATTCTATTAACAAGCATCTTAGTAACCAATTTATATATGACTGGCATTAAAGAGATAGGAAACAAATCTGATATGACTTCAATGTTCACAAAGCTGTTTTTTGGGCAGTAATTTCAGCAAACCTTCTTTCCATGAAGATGGCAAGCATCCAACATTCCAAGAGTGATTCACCATAAGCAAAATTGGCGATCTCAAAATATCCCAGAACATCTGGAAGAACTCCATTGTCAAACCATCCCAACGTGGAGACTTCCATTTACCTAGACCTTTCAAAGATCATCCAATTCTACATCCATGAAGGGCTCATCCATGATGTCAACCTCTTGGCGTGTAATGATAGGCATAACTTGATGTAAG
The DNA here is from genome assembly GCF_041138505.1 of Cibotium barometz. Lineage (NCBI taxonomy): Eukaryota > Viridiplantae > Streptophyta > Polypodiopsida > Cyatheales > Cibotiaceae > Cibotium > Cibotium barometz. The sequence goes on along the minus strand of NC_141052.1, from coordinate 16,124,232 downwards.
AAAAGCTCTTGTGCATCAAGAGCTTCTCTTGAAAGCACAAGAGGGACGGCGAAAATGCGAGAAAAGTAATCACGGCAAGCCTCAGCAAGTTGTGTTTTTATGCATGTCCAGGTATCATCTGTTCTTTTAACTCTTGTAATCCATTGTTTTTGCCTAGAAGCATGAAGACCTTTGAAAAAAAAAAATTGACGAGCAGCCTTTATCAAGCAATGCCTTCTATCTCGCCCTAGTTTGCCATTTATTAAGCTTATGTTCATCATCATGACGAAGACGAATTTAAGCTTGTGTTAATAGCTGCTGCTCATCATTATTCAGCTTTCTAGAATGACTGATTTCAATGTACTTTTGTATTGCCAATTTTGCCTGTTCAACTTGTCTTTTGTTCTCTCCCATATAGCAACTTCCATAATCTTGTATCACAACTTGCATTCACCACACAAAGATGAACCAAGCAAAATCTCTGTCTTCTTGCATGTGCATGACAAGAGGATGCACAACTGTGTGTACCAAATCAGCAAAAAGAACATGCGACAAATAATTGTTATTAATCGTGAGTAATCTCTTATGAGGTAAAGGACAATCATTGTCAGCCATGCCAAAGTACAGAGCAAGCCACACCAACGAATGATCAGAAAGGCGCAATGTATGATCAATCCACATCTTACATGTGTGTGCATCATGCGGCATTAAGAAGGTACCATCTATCCAAACGTGCTAGTAATGCAAAACAGCATTATGATGAAAAGTATAACCCTTTGACTACGGCATGAGCTATGTCCACAAATCACATGCATCCAAAGAAGTCATTGTCTGCATCCAATCCTGCCTTTCAGAGGACATCATATGACAGTGGTGAGAGGTGTTATCATCGAAATCACGGGAATTATTAAAATCCCTTGTGATGAAAGCATTCAAAATCCATGGGTATGCACGTAAGAAGCGCCACATCTCAGCTCTATATGCTGAAGTTTACGAAGCATAAACACTGGCAAATTCATGGAGTTCTCCTTGAATCATACATTTTCTCTCACACACACACCACACGCGCGCGCACACACATACACACGGGTATGTGTATGTATATATATACACATATTTATGCATACATACATACATACACATACACAAATATGAGTGAATCTGCTGTATATATCTGCGTGCGCGTGAAGCACCTCATACTCCCTCATCTATATCCTACCATGCCCCTCTACTATAAATTTTCAAATCAAGCATGAGTTAGATGAAACTACATTGCACGCCACCGGTCACTGAATCTAATCAGAATGCTTGCAGCAAAGAAGCCAACCTTAAAGGGTTCAAGTTGTTCTGGTGACAACAACATCTCTTTCGTCTGAAGAAATGGGAACATTTGGAGAAGAGGAATCATGTTCTTTTCTGCTTTATAGATCTTTCCTGCCGCCAAAAAGATGGGAGTGTTGTTTTGAAACCCCATTCCTCTCAACATCATCCCCACCTGTTCAGGTTGAGGATAAAGCATCATCACAATTCCAATGAAGCCTTCTTAGGCATGATGCTATCACACTGTTGCAAAAAGAAAGAAAGAAAAAAACCTACGCCACTGACTTCTAAAGGTGTCAAAGGACATTTGCCATCCATCCTGATAGCATCCGGCCTAATGACACGACCAGTCTTATTGAATTTTCCCCTCCATCCTCTCTCCCTCGCAGCATCGAGTTCTCGCTTTTCATCTTCCCCTCCATCGTAAGTACAGCATGAAAATGCTACCATATCCTGTTGCCACAAGTTAACAATAACAATAACTGTCTATTAGAGCCAAAAAAGCATTGCAAAAGCCCAGCCATAAGACAACCAGTTTTGTAAAGTGAACACAGATGTAGAGACCTCTTCAAATCGTAGATGTACAGCAATGTACTTCCCACCAGTACTGCCACTACGATGTACCATGAGATCAACTAGCTTCTGACCAACAACTCCAATTGGTTGTGCAAATCTTAGGGCCTGAAAATTTGCCAAACATCTGAGTTGCTGGATCCTAGAAGGAATCTTGTCAAAAGATAGCCGATTTGCAAAGGGTGAAATGCGGATGACCCTGACCACAGAAAGAAAAAACAGCTTATTGAATCAGACTTTTGCTGTTGATTGAAACTAAGGACTGACTCATTGTACGACTGTATTAACCATAGCAGTCACTTGTCTAATTAAAATCAAAGCTGACTAGCTGTTAGATCAAACTTTTAACTCTACGAACAGGCTGACTACTATTGGAAGTGGGGAAGCAAAAACAATCATTTTGAGATGGCAGAAACAAGAAACACCACATTAGTGAGGAATGCACTGATGACGTTAGTGGGGATGTCGTAGCATCTAGTCCATACTATGCATAATGGAGTTGATAGTTATATAGTCTTGTGGGTTGACTACCATGAGTATATAACATGCACGTTCCTAAAAGGTGAATTGGGGCATGTTCCTGGACTCATCTAGGTATATAAACATCTCTATGCACTCCACTTTCTTAGTGCCCAGAATGCTTTTAAGTTTAGTGTGGAATAAAATTTGCAGCCAACTGGCTAATTCATTGGACACAATTGAAATTCATCCCATCAGCTCTCTGTTTTCTCCTCCTTGTTGTACCTAGAGATGTTTTCCCAAAAAGTTCAACAAGTCAATGTAAAATTACAAGAGTCAAAGACTCAGACAAGAATCAGTTGGACACATTTATTATTGGGCTTGTGCGTGACATCCAGCATTATGTGGAAGGTTTGAAGCAGAGAAGCATTGGCCCTTTCACTGTCACTTGAGCCAGTGGCTGGTGAAGAATGCTACATAGAGTTAGCCAGTGTCCAGACCTTCAGCAGCAAGATAAAAGTCCAATACCCGTAAGAGGGAGGACAAGCCCCACCCCCCCCACCCCACCCCAAACCTTTCCATGCAAAGACCAAAAGTGGAGATGGAATGCCATTATAGGGATGTTTTCAATACACAGGCCTACATGCTGGTTCGGGCAGTTAGGGTTTTGCACAGGCAGCCAGCTATGGCAGGTGGAAAAGCTCCATCTTGAATGGAGAGAGAGAGAGAGAGAGAGAGAGAGAGTGTGTGTGTTGGCTTGACTCGGTCTTTGCGGCAAGGATGCCCTCTTAGTCCACTGTTTTTTGCTATTGTCACACACCCCATACTTTCCTTGCTAGATAAGATGGCTAGAGATGGTCAAATTGTGGGTCTGCATTTGCCGAGTGGTCAACAGTTGGTGGGTCAGGCCCTTGCGGATGACTCTTTCATGTTCTTGAGGGCTGACAAAAGGAATGTTGCTTGCGCTATCGAGACTTGGGATTTGTTTGCTCACACTTTGGGTTTGTGCATTAACATTGAGAAGTCCGCCTTGCTTAGTTGCACAAAATCGGATTTGGCTGCCTTGGGATGGCAAGGAAGACTGGTCCCTAGAGGTTGTATTACGCGGCATTTGGGCTACCCTGTGGGTTTTGATGTATTGATCAAGGAATTGCTGAATTGGATGGTCACCCGTATTCATGACAAGTTTTTGTACTGGAAGTCCCAAGGGTGGCCTCTACATGTTGGCCTTAAAGTGGCCCAGTCTTTTATGATACCAATGGTCTCTTTTTTCCTCCTTTGATACCATGGAGTAAGAAGTCGTTGGGTGAGTTAAAGCAGCCTGTGCGATTTATGTTGTGGAAAAAGCAGGGTGATAGGGCTGGACAAACTTGGGTCTCTTGGATGCATATTACCGCACCTAAGAGATTAGGGGAAGATCTCTGTTAGATGTGCACATTCATCTTCTAGCTCGCCGTTGGTCCTTGTTTCAAGACTTGTGTCTTCAGACGCAGCCTTGGGTATATATGGCCCGCAAACTAATTGCAGAAGTGGGTATTCATTCATCAGGGTAAGACAAAAATTGATGCATCATGGTGGGAGATTTTGAATGGGGCACATACGGTCAGGGTGCCTACTTCTGAGTTATTTTCACATTTGTTGATCTCTTGGCAAGAAGTCTTATCACATACTCATTGGAATCCACCACAGAATAGGCTCCATGCAAACTCCTTGCAGACAGAGCCTTTTGTTACCACACAAGTTGTGACTTGGCCAGGGAGGGATGATTCACGCAAGCAGCTGAACCGTATGGCTAGGTTGTGCTTGGTGTGGGTGGCTGATGCATTGATACCGAGGCAGGGCCGGGTTTTCTCTTTCCATCGGATTCGTCAGCATTTCAAGGTTCTCAAGTCTTATAGTTCACTGTGGAGTGTGATTAAGGAGAAATTAGATTCGTTTGGGAATATTCCAGCCCTCAAGGCTGCTACACCATGGGCTGATTGGATGCTTAAAAAACCTAGGGATCTTATGCTAGTGTTTGCTAACCAAGTCTACCATTTTATGGTTGAGGATAAGAGGTGGGTTACTGAAAAAGCCAACAAAGTCTGGTGGGTAGCTCGAAGATGCTCATGGTGGAAGCATACATTGATGGGTGTTTGGCGTTCCAAGATCCCTTTTCAAGGGAAAGTCTTTGTTTGGCGGGTGTTGGTGGGAGGTTTGCCTATAGGGGATCAATTGTGCAGGAGGAAGCTTGCAACAAGACTTTGTGTTTTCTGCACCACTTGCCCAAAGAATAGTCGCCATTTATTCATGCATTGCCTGGTTGCTAAATGTGTTTGGGATTTTGTTTCCCAAGCTTGGTGGTCCATTGCACACACACATGTTTCGGTCCAGGATTGGGTGTTCGGCAATCTTCCGGGTGCAATAGTGGAGGCTGCTCTTGTGGATTTGTTTCACTTCTTTAGGTGGATTGACTTGTGGCACATATGGCTCACCCAAAATGCATTCATCTTCGATGGCCAATCGTGTATACAAGGCCATATTGGACGAATTCAGGGCTTGTTGTTGTGGCAGCTTTCGGTCATGGCTTCCACGCATGTGATAGGCCGAGAGTTGGCTACTTCTTGGATTCGGATCGTCAACACAATTCCATTGCGTGCATAGTTGATAGAGGGTTCTTTCCCAACGGTATCGTCACTGCTCAAGAAAATGTATCAGTTGTCTGGACTATCTACCATCTACTATTTATGTCCCCCCTCCCCTCTTTTTCTGAGTTTGTTTGTGTTCTAGCCCAGCTGTTGGCCATGAGGCCTGTGTATATTATCTTTGCATAGTATTACGTTCTTACCTTTACGAAGAGAGACAGAGAGAGAGAGAGAGAGAGAGAGAGAGAGAGAGAGAGAAGCGACCTATAGAGAGAGAAGGTATTAATGCTCTAGAGAGAGAGGATTCAACGACTCAATGTGAATTGATTAGGTGTAATATGAAGTACATCAAGTACATGCTTTTATAGCTTGCAAATCTTATCTTTTGACTCACACAAATCACACACAAATATGGGGACGTGACACATGGCACACACTTATCTTATCCAAATAAGAGGGTGTTCACACACATATAGGCACACTTACACTTATATGAGGTGTTTCACACCTAAACAGGTGTTCACACCTATACAAACACATATAGATGGTTACACACATACTAACAAGTACACGCAGTGGACATACAAGACACAAGAGACTCTAAAATACCCAAGAAACCCCCCTTCGGAGCGAGGGCGGAGTTATGAGGAACAGCCTTCATACTTATGGTGATTTGGGCTCACTGGCACCACGTGATGTCACAGGCAGGTGGGCCAACCCCGAACGATAATAATAGACCAACACTTCAGATACCAAACACAGAGCATAAAGACACAGAAGAAAACCCATGTACAATAAAATAACACCGCATTGAGCCGGAACGGCCAGCCCTCTGTAGGAACTTCTTTATTAAGATAGAAGCTTTCTTCTATTACAAAGAACACCAAGGTGCGGGTGAAAAAACACCGGATCTTTCCCACAATCCTTGGGAAATGCAACTCAAGTCCACAATCCGCAAAGATCTCCCAAAAACTGTCCAAAGGCAGTCCAAAAACAGCCCTCAAAGCTGCCCTCAAAACTGGCCGGATTGGGCTTCACACATGTGAGACGGTACAATCTTTGCACGACTGTACAGGCAAATTCTGACGCCAGCTGCAACACGGCTGTATCTCTGCTCGGCCTGTAGAAGAGAGAGGATATTTTGCAGCACCTCTGTACTGCCTATACAAGGGGACAAACGAATGGCCCAGTTTCTGTACCCTGTATGGCCAGCACAAGGGCATGAAAGAGAGAGAGAAGAAGAAGCTGCAGGCCTGCCCAGTTCTGTATGGCCTGCACTGAAAGAGGAGAGAGAACGAATAGCCACCTCCTACTGTTGTACGGTACTGCTGTGTACAGACAGCTCAGCGCACGGGAGAGAGAAATGAAAATGAAATGAAATGAAATGATATATTAACATCTTCAAAAGGCCAAAATGACCTATGAGACCGAAAAGGTTACAACAATTGGTGGATCTGATACACTGTCTGTGTAAGAAAAGCTAAAACAACTAAACAACTAACTGAAGCTAAAACAACAACTATGAGAGAGAGTGTGTCGCTTGCTGAAGGTGTAAGCGCATGCCCAGAGAGAGAGAGAGAGAGAGAGAGAGAGAGAGAGAGAGAGAAGCAGCCCTTTTTTTGAGTTTTGGCCAGCTATTTTTGCACTACTTTTCCCCTTTAAGCCATATGTGGCTATGCTCCCATAAATAGCTACTTCATTCTTTTCTTCCAAACTTACTCCTAGGGGTAACTCAATGTCACTACAAAGTATTCATTGGTGCAGGGTACTTGATCGACCACTTGCTTTGTCTCATCCAAGAAAGGCCTACAATCTATCTACATTGGGGATTCATCACGTATGTGACATCGTGGATGAGAATGGTTATGTTTTCACCTTTCCATGTGCCATCACGCAATGTGATTTGGGGATGCATCACAAGCCAATCTAGAGGGTCATTTCAAAAATGATACAGCCATTTTAGCGAGTCCCAATGCTTGAGAAGGCAAAGAGACTTCGAGATTGGCATTTTGATAGGCAACTTCCAGGATATACTCCTGTGCCAATTGTCTGCGGCATGTCTGCGGCCAAGGCTTACTGCATTGAAAAGAATTTGGAAGTGCGGATTTCCTCTCAAGCAACAACTGTTTCTATAGAGATGTCTGGTTGGGGTATTCCCACTCAGATATCTTTTGCAATGGAGGCATGTTGCCACTGCATCTTGTAGGCAGTGCTCCCAACCTAGAGATCTAGTGCCTCACCTTCTTTGGTATTGCTTTCACTCTTGAAATTTTCTTGATGAGTTGTGCGGACACCTCCGAACTCATTTTCTTGGGAAGCATTTTGGGCAAATGTTTTGGCTTTTTGGTTGCCTTTCTCCTCCGCTACCAGATTATACAAACTTCCTTGACTAGACTAGATTCTGGGCATTGTGGACCATCTACCATGCTCCGAATCAGTTGCTCTTCTGTCAAGATCCTATTCAACTCTTTGCTTGCTTCCGGAGAGCCCTTATACAATCCCTCGGAGATTCTCATGAAACCAGAGACCTTTCCTTCCACTAACTAGAGGTGTTTTCCCACTCTTTCTAAACTCAGTAGCAGCTGCCCCACTCTGGAACAGCTATGAATGTACATTTATGGCAGTGTCGCTTCTCGTCTTCGAGGTAAACCATATGATACTCTTTGGTGAAAACAACAAGGAAGAGCTCTCAATAACGTTTCAGTGATTTTTAAGTGCTGTGAGCTGTATGAGGTAGAGGATTTTTCAATGATGTTTCACTTAGGGTGAGCTATATGATGTAGAGGATCTTTCAATGCTGTTTTACTTGGTTCATGGATGATGTCCGACATACACGTGAATGATGCTTTCTTATGTTGATGAGCTATGTTCATCATGTATGTGAGTGATGTTTTCAGAGAAGTGATGAGATTTGATCTTTCATCGTGCCTTGGGATTAATGGCTGATGTGCAGCACGCGTCTCTTTAAAAGACCTTTAGTAACTAAAAGGGGTTATGGTGATGTGAAGCAATCCATGACTTACGTGGGGGGTGAAGATAGTGATGGGGTACTCTGATTACTGAGAGATTTAGGAGCCCATGCTTTTGATATCATGGATCTGATGGTGAGTGTCACCAGGAGGTGAAACTTTTTGCAGTTGTTTTCTTTATTTACATTTCTTTATAAATATATATATTTTTCTTTTCTTTCTCTTTGGTTGCTGTTGTTTTCCCCCGGGATCTCTTGGAAGGGCTTGGGCCATTGCAATGTCAGAATGGATCAGCCAGTGGGACTTTGGACCAGTGTGGTTGGCTAAGCCTGAGAACTGCACTGAAAGATGAATGACAGTGTCCAGGACATGGCCACTGAATGAGGGCATAGGCCGGTTTACACTAGTAAGTGGCCGCCATCGAAATGTGAATGTATCTTGAATTCTAAGCAAATTTTGAAGTGACCATAGTGGTCAAAGATGGTCAGGACACCAGAAGGAATGCAGATGACATCATCCCTAAAATCTAGGGAACTGCTATTTTTGGCAGTGTCGGAATTGAAAAGTCTTCGCGTCAGTTTGTGCAGAATGTCAAGGGGACCAAAAGCTGGCAAAGGACTGTTGTGAGAGTGTGAACCAGTCAGGAGATTTTTAGCTTGGAAGATTGCATGTGGAAAAGGCTTAAAAATGTGCCAAGTGTCAAATTTATGTGCATTTTCCACACTGGGAAGGGGGAAGCATGGGATTTTGGGCTGAATGAGGCTCATTTGCAGCCATTATGGTGGATTGTTGCAGGTTCAGAGCTATTGTGGTGCACTCCCTTGCCTTGCAACTCATGTATTGAGGGTTGAGCTTGCTCCCCACAGCCTCTCTCTCTCTCTCTCTTTCTCTTGCAGACTATGGTAATGCTCTCATCAGATAAAATCAGGTACAGTTGTGTGAATTTCATGCTTATATGCAAAGGCTAGTTGCCTCCTTGAACAGGAACCGGTGTAGTTAGTTCCTACACCAAAGCAGGGACGGAAGAGGGTAATAACCTCTTCAATACAACGCTGTTTCAGCACTGTTTAGGTGCTATTTTTGGGCTGTTATGTTGCCCGGTTGATGCCAGAATGTAGTAGGACTTTGCTAAAGTCTTCCAGGACAGTACAAGGGTTAATTTGGGCTGAAAACAGAGCTGAAAACAGGTCTGTGCAGAAAATTACAGCAAGCTCAATTGTGATGTTTTGGACTCCATTGGGTAGTCTGATGCCTATGGAAGTGAGCCTGTCGTTGGGACTCATTTTGAGATGTTATGGAACAGTTTTAGTGCAGTTATGCTGGCAAATTTCTCCCAGAATTTGTAAAACTCAGCTGGTGCAAGTAGAGTGCTTTGTTGCACTCGTGCTTTGTATTTTCCAACTTTTCAACAATAAAGAAATACCGCAAGGGGCGCCGGACTTCGGGGCCAATGTGTTGTTGAGCGAGGGAGCGAGGATTCTGTGATTGTGTGTCTGAGTAAGTCCAGGTTATTTGTGAATGAATTACCGCTTTATGTGTCCATAGACCGGTTTTATGGTTCCGTTGCCGGGACAGGGTCCTCTTTTCTGCAAAAGAGCCCGGACACGGATTGCATTGGGTGAACAAGAGACACACAGAGAGGTACAGCTGATTACAGGTGAGAAAGATTACGAGATCTTTCTTTGGATACAGGATTCCTTTGAGGGCTCAGTAGACACCATGGCAGATAAGGGAAAAGGAAACCTCCCGGCAGAAGAGAGTTCCTCTTCTACCCGCCGACACCGTAGAGAGATGACAGGTGCCAGAGTGTCAGCATCTGAGCGGACACAGCAATTGTCACAGCCAGCCATGTCAATAGAAGAACAGGAACAAGAGGATTTATTTCATACACAGCTCCTGAGCATGGTTGGTACCTTTGAACAGCTGGTGAAGAATCCCAGGATGAAGAGATATTTGCAGTCAAGGACAGGGGATTCCCAGACTGAATCATCTCAGCATGCAATTGAGAGGGCACAGGAACAAGTGCCAAGGATGCCACAGCATGTAGAGCAGACACCAGCAGTGGTGGCAGCTGATCCAGTGCAGCATGTTACACAGGCACAGGATCAGGCAGTTAATGGTCAGGGCAGTAATGCACAAATGGTTCTGCCGACCATTCCTCCTTTGGTTGCTGCCCAACCTGGTTATTATGGTGGTGGGTCTATTTTCCAGGCCATGGCTAGACCGCCCACAGCTTTGCCAGGTTTGATGCCAAGAGGGTCACCAGGACTGATGCCTATAGAATTTGTGAATCCTCTTTATGCCAACGTAGGTGTGCAGCCTGGACTTCAGACACATTTCAGTCCAGTTTTGATGCCTGCAGCAGCACCTGTTAATGTGGCTGAATTTTCTCAGCCTAGTGGACAAAGGGCAGCAAGGACTGGTGCAGAGAAAGTGCAGAAGGATTTACCATTCTTACAGCCGCCAGTCTATGATTACTTGACCCCCAAGAGCAGTAAGCAAAAGGATTACAAAGAAGGTGGTCAAGCAGTCAAGTTTGAGACTTTCAGTGGGATGCAGGACAAATTGAAAGCGCTGACTTTCATTCAGCAGTTTGATGCAGCATTCATTGGAGGCAACTTCACAGAGTCTTCTAAGGTGCGGAAGGCTGCTACTTTCTTGAAAGCTAACGCATTGCAGTGGTGGACCTCACTGTTGATGCAAGGACAAGCACCTGCTACATGGGTCCAATTCAAGCAGCAGTTCTCTTTTGCATGGCTGACAAACACTTTTGAAGTGGATGTGATGATAGCATGGCACAAACTGGATGCATCTAATTGTGCAAATCTGGAAGAGTACAATAAGAAGTTTTGGGATGCACTCTTGCCAGCAACTTCTTACATGACAATGCCATTGTCAGAGCAAATAGAGAAGTACTGCTGTGGTTTGCCCAAAGAGATCAGGGATTACCGTATTAAGACCAATGTTTCCAACATGACTCAACTAATTGAGAATGCAAACATGGCTAATGCACTGCTTCAGGGAGGTTCACGTGGTTTCAAGAGCACAATGAAGAAGGAACCTCAAGGCAAAGGACAGAAGAGGCCACTGTATGGCAAGTCATTTGAAGAGAGAAAGGCATTGATGCAAGCTGGGAAATGTTTCATCTGTGAACAGAAAGGGCATATGGCTGCAAAATGTCCACAACAGCCAGCAAAAGATGCGGAGGATAAACAAGGGCCACCCAAGAAGAAGACAATGCCGAGTGTAGGATTGATACCTGACATGGTTGGTGACCAGCCATGTGATGATGCGACAGAATTGTGCAGAGCATGGGGTAAAATCACAGATGCTACAGTGCTGATTTTCTTTGACCCTCGTGCTCGAGCCTACTTTGTTTCACCGGCATTGGCAGCCAAGTTGGGAATTCGTGCTGAAGAGATGGGACCAGTTGGACAGGCTGATTTGACATGCCCTGTGAAACCGGCCTGACGGGCGGTGAAACAAACACTCGCACATAAAACACTTCAACGCCATTGAGGACCTAGAAAAGGAAAACAAACAGGGGGAGCTAGAGTGCTCCTGCAAATAGTACACGGACACCGATTGGCCCCAAATCGCAGTGGCCCCCCTTGCGGTATTTCTTTAATTGAAAATAAGAGCTTTGATTACAATATAAGGCTGGGAACTCAGCCGTAAAAATGGAACCCCTGAAGCCTGCAAAGAACCTGCATCTGGCTTCTTGTCCACACGGTATCCCCAAACAAGTCCAACCATTGTTCATATCAAAAGGCTCTCTCACATTGAGTCTGCATACAGAAGCTTTCTCCCATGATCAAGGCTGCCACAACCATCCATAGCCTCTCACACTATGAACAGCATCACACCCTGACACATCCAGTGCTCCTGCATCACAACACAGACTCCCAAACTGTCTCTCAAGAGAGAACTCGTATCACAGCACAGCATACCATACAGTCGACACACCTGTACAAACCCTCTCTACCTTCCAAGGGTACTATCCATCTCTGTCATGGATTCCCTGTCCCCTGTCCAATCAGTAGCAAGGCTGTACCATACATGTGTCCATTCCTGTACCTTCTGCCTGCATGTGACGTATCTCCTGGAGAAACCCAAAAACATGTTTCCTCGTCGAGAAACCTACGACCTGTTTCCACATGAAACCCTTAGGCCTGTTTCCGTTTGAAACTTATGTCCTGTTTCCCATACATCTAGTTACCTATTCCCACATGAAACATCTGGCAACATAGAGATGCCCATAACTGTAGGTCCCATTGTTCCTTTCTAGCAGGAAGAAAACAATCTGCTCTATGAGCACGCAGCCATGCGAGCTTGCATCACTCCCATGCCAAGAAACATAACCAAATGACCTTGTACTTGCAGCCAAAGACCCAAGCACATAGCTGAATTTGCAACCAAACAAAAACAGCCCATAAACTGTCCCAAAACAGTCCTGAATCCAAAGCAAAGAGAAGCTGAAAGTTCCATCAGTTGAACGCCATCGACATGATGTCTATGTTCATGGAAAACCAACCTCTGTCCACCTTTGTGTCAAGAGAAACCAACCCTTGTCTACTCTTCAGCAGAGGGAGAGAGAGAGAGAGAAAGAGAGAGAAAACAATATTGGCTGTCCCCACATGTACGCCCCTGTTTCTCCTGCAATCCCCCTCTTTCCAAGAGAAACTCTCATGCCCTGTACAGCCCAGCACCTCTGCAGTCCATCCATGTGGAGTCTATGCAGACAGTCTCTTTGCGCCAGCTTTTCACCAGGAAGGGGAAGAGATCTACGCTCTGTTCAGCCCCTGCCCGACTGTCTTCTCCTCCACGCAGCCGACCAGTACCTGCAGTCCAGCCCTCCGCTTTTGCACCAAGAAAAAGATAGAAAAGCACCTGCAGCCATGCGCTTTTTCTCCTATCAAAAGGTGCCCTGAAAACTGTGCGCCCAGCCAAGCAGCCCGCTTTCCAATGAAAAAGCCAGCCCATGGGTCTACAGGCGACCAGCCCTTCTCAGCGAAAAAGCACAGCCCTCCACAAGAGTTAGGCGCCTCCTCCTTTTTCTGCCCAACAGCCCCTCTTTTTTACCAAAAAGCTCACACGTGGCCCCAAAATAGCTTATGGGCCACGTTTTCTTTAATGAAGGGCTTTATAATGACTTTAAAGGTTTTTAAAACCTTTTAAGTTAAAATCTCTTTGTCCCCTTTCACACATGGGGTTATCCACACATGGGCTCCCTTTTTGACTCCAACCTGATGCCATTCACACTGTCCACCATGTCCCCGTGCACATCTGCATCTTGTCCAGAGAAAAACACAGGGTCGTGACACCCTGGGCATTCAATTCCTGTCACTCCTATACTCGACAAACTTCACATGCATATACAGAGTTATGTCGACACAAAGGAGTTTCTTATCATGCCTTTGGAAGGATGTGATGTCCTATTGGGAATTCCATGGTGTCATAGGAAACATGCAGTGTTGGATGCTTTCAACAGGAAAATCACAATTGTACATAGGGACAAGACTCATGTTCTGGATGTGAAGCTGAAAGGAGAGTCTATCCCAGTTATTTCTGAATTTTGAATGACCTGTTCATTTGTATTATATGTTTGGCAATGTACAGTTTTGACATTTGTTGTCAATGACTCAATCAATGAATGAACTTTCAGTGCTTTGAAGTTGTATTTGTTACACTTCAATGAATGATTATACGTGTTGTGACACTAATAGTGCGGGGACACGTGCTATCGCCCTGTGTTGCATCCGGAAACATGTATTTGAAAGGCTTGAACCTGCGATGACACAAATGGTAGTGGAGAATTCCTATCATCGCCCCGTGTCATCTGTTCGCAGGAGATACATGCGATGACACTAATCACCTGGGGAATCTTGTGATCGTCCTGTGTCATCCGTTTGCATGTGGACTTGCAATCGAGGTCGCTTGCTTCTTTCAAGAGGGGGGTATGTCACCAGGAGGTGAAACTTTTTGCAGTTGTTTTCTTTATTTACATTTCTTTATAAATATATATATTTTTCTTTTCTTTCTCTTTAGTTGCTGTTATTTTCCCCCAGGATCTCTTGGAAGGGCTTGGGCCATTGCAATGTCAGAATGGGTCAGCCAGTGGGACTTTGGACCAGTGGTTGGCTAAGCCTGAGAACTGCACTGAAAGATGAATGACAGTGTCCAGGACATGGCCACTGAATGAGGGCATAGGCCGGTTTACACTAGTAAGTGGCCGCCACCGAAATGTGAATGTATCTTGAATTCTAAGCAAATTCTGAAGTGACCATAGTGGTCAAAGATGGTCAGGACACCAGAAGGAATGCAGATGACATCATCCCTAAAATCTAGGGAACTGCTATTTTTGGCAGTGTCGGAATTGAAAAGTCTTCGCGTCAGTTTGTGCAGAATGTCAAGGGGACCAAAAGCTGGCAAAGTACTGTTGTGAGAGTGTGAACCAGTCAGGAGATTTTTAGCTTGGAAGATTGCATGTGGAAAAGGCTTAAAAATGTGCCAAGTGTCAAATTTATGTGCATTTTCCACACTGGGAAGGGGGAAGCGTGGGATTTTGGGCTGAATGAGGCTCATTTGCAGCCATTATGGTGGATTGTTGCAGGTTAAGAGCTATTGCGGTGCACTCCCTTGCCCTGCAACTCATGTATTGAGGGTTGAGCTTGCTCCCCACAGCCTCTCTCTCTCTCTCTTTCTCTTGCAGACTATGGTAATGCTCTCATCAGATAAAATCAGGTACAGTTGTGTGAATTTCATGCTTAGAAAACTGTCCCTCTTAGATAGAGACTTGACGTGTCGTAATTGGAGAGAAGGAACCTCTACAACGGGGCAAACTTCTTGGGTGCCTAATATCCCCAATAATGTTACAGGTGTGGGTAAAATGTGGGTTGCAATTGTGAGGGGTGACCCCTTGTTTGCACACACTGCGACTAGTCTTGATGTATTTGCTGTTGGCACGCTCTTTTACGTGCAAATAATGTTCATGATGATATACATTTCATTGTGATACAGGGGGAGCCACGTAACCATATAAGTTGACGGGTAGCCTGTTTTGCTTACACATGTTGTAAATATGTGTATACCAATCAAATGCTTTACATATAATGTGCAAGGCCTCTATGATGCAAATAAATTGAGGCTCCTTTGGTCTTAAGTAAATACCATGCAGCCACATATAGTTTGTTTGCAAGGGTTTAACCAACATGCTTTTGCTGGTAAACATAGGGTTTTCTCTGGTTATCACATCTTCTATGCGGGAAAGCAAGCTTTTTCTGGTACTCTTATCATGGTTAGACATGAACTTCAACCTCAATTGGCATACAATGATCCCAATGGCAAATGGATTGTTGTGCAATGTATGATTGCTAGTTCACTATATGAATTTGCAAGTGTCTATGCCTCACAAACTTTAGCGAGCAAGGTTGCAATGTGGCAATCTTTTCAAACATATCTATGGCTATCACATGCTTTTATTGCAGGGGATTTTAACAATTCACCTGCTTATGCTGCCAATTCATCTCATCGTTCTCGTATGATGCACATTGACAAACAAGTGTGGAATCAAACCCTGACTCTTTTGGATGCATGCAATTCGTGGACACATCTCATGCCTCACCAGCTAGCCTTAGTATGGCTTGGGTTATATTTTGGTATGTTGATTCATGATCGTGCTTTGCATGATAGAAGGTTGCTAAAGGTAAATAATTGTTATCTATCGCATGCTCACTTTATACAGATGGTACATGCCGCTCCCGATCCTCTTATGCTTCACATGAAAGAGGATTTGGATGTTGCTTGGTTTGGTTTTGTGATGATCATGCAGGCTGTCATTCAGGATTATGGTAGATGGTATATGGGGAAAACTAGGATGCAAGTGGATTGTGCAAAATCACGCCTGCAAGAATACACTGAAATTAGCCAATTGTGACCTTTGACAGTTTAATGAGGAGTAGACAATGTTTGGCACAGACCAAACATTGTCTTGACCAAAATGATGCTCGCAAGGTTGAACAAGTGGCAAACTCGAGCTCGACAAAAGCCACTTCTTGACAAAGGTTGTTCTTCCAAATCCTTTTTTAAAAATTTGCACACATCCAGACAAAAGCACTCTATTGCAAGAAAGAAACTTTCTAAGGTAACTTGGACATGTAACATAGCACAACTTGCTAATGTTTGTCATTACTATTTTGCAAACATGTTTGCTGCCCCTCAGCCCCATTTTGAGGAAGTATTCCATGCACACCATGAACTCTTGCACTATGTTCAACCTATAGTCACACCGCATGAGGCTCTACTAGTTTGGATGCATCTTTTACTGAGGAAGAATTGGATGATGCTCTCAAAAATCTAGGTAAATGAAAGTCCCCAGAATGGGATGGGAATTTGGGATGTTCTAAAACAGCCCATCCTCCTGATGGTCAATTATTGTTGGTCTATTGGACAATTGCCATGTGTGGAAAGAAGGCTTACTTTAATTCCTGCCCAAAAAACAGCTTTGCGAAGGTTTAGCGGATTGCCATCTCTCTAATGCCTGTGGTGTGCAAGCTTATGACAAAGATGCTCGTTAATAGAATCAAAGGTATACTGCATGCTAGCCTTCAAAGTTCATCCCACAGGCATCTACATAGTATGCAGGCCCCGTCTTTTTTCTTATTTGTGACTTGACATCCAGTCTACACATGTATCATATGTAACATCTTTTTCAATCGCATAGACGCTTCGGGTCTTTAGATGTTCATAAAATCTCTCTCTCTCTCTCTCTCTCTCTCTCTCTCTCTCTCTATTACAGAGACCACTTTATGAGCATCTCAGGGGATGGGTTTATACATCGACCGCGGTACATGGATGTATACATGCCACACAGCTCTCGTGTTGCTATTGGACAGCTACGAGTCTCATCACATCAGCTAGAGATAGAGGCTGGGAGAGCGGCACGGGTTCCTAGAGCTGAGCGGATATGCAGATTGTGCCGCGAGGAGGTGGAGACTGAGGATCACTTTGTATGTAGATGTAGAGCCCACCAAGGGGTCAGAGATAGATATGCAGGATTGTTTGAGGAGCACTCTTCACTACATCAGTTGATGGAGGCCTCGGACCAGCGACAGCTTGGCAGACTACTACTAGAGCTTCATAGTTCTCGAGAGAGACTCCTCCAGACACCCGCTCCCACTAGGGGTGGGAGACAGTCCCAGCTCACAGATTTCTTCCAGAGAGCTATGCCAGTGCCATACCACGTGGGGTGACCGCACAGAGAGCAGAAGAATTGAGAGCCAGGAGGAGACCTAGACAGACTGGACATAGATCACCCCGACTCCGTCACCGAGAGATAGCAGCTATCCGAATGAGACACCAGATGGAGACACAGGAGAGGCTAGCTCGCTTTCATTCACACTTAGGGTACATGTTCATGCCATTCACAGCCCCAGCATCAGCGATGTATGATATCTTATATCCCTCTTATGGCACTGGATGGAGTTAGACATAGATCTGCATAGCATGCTTGTACTACCCCTTCAGCATATAGAGATGCATCTTGCCTTAGCACTCCATCCACATCCCCACCCCCCTTATATTGTTTGTATATGGGCTCCACCGATCCATGATGATTCACAGTTGTATCCAGACACATGCACACTTTTTCTTTTGTTTCTTTTCTTCCGATGACCGGAAGAACACAGTTGTATTATTTTTTGTCTCATAGGCCGACTTTGGCCTCTCGTAGACGTTAATATCTCTCTCTCTCTCTCTCTCTCTCTCTCTCTCTCTTCAAAGAGGGGTTTGGACCCTTATCCAAGATCATGGATTATCCAGATCAACAGTGCTCCCTCCCTCCCTCCCTCCCTCCCTCCCTCCCCCTCCCCCTCCCCCTCCCCCTCCCCCTCTCCCTCTCCCTCCCTCCCTCTCTCTCTCTCTCTCTCTCTCTCTCTCTCTCTCTCTCTCTCTCTCTCTCTCTCTCTCTCTCTTCTCTCTCTCTCTCTCTCCCCAGACACCCGCTCCCACTAGGGGTGGGAGACGGTCCCAGCTCACAGATTTCTTCCAGAGAGCTATGCCAGTGCCAGCTGATGTACCACGTGGGGTGACCGCACAGAGAGTAGAGGAATTGAGAGCCAGGAGGAGACCTAGACAGACTGGACATAGAGCACCCCGACTTTGTCACCGAGAGATATCAGCTATCCGAATGAGACACCAAATGGAGACACAGGAGAGGCTAGCTCGCTTTCATTCAGACTCAGGGTACATGTTCACGCCATTCACAGCCTCAGCATCGACGATGTATGATATCTTATATCCCTCTTATGGCACTGGATGGAGTTAGACATAGATCTGCATAGCATGCTTGTACTACCCCTTCAGCATATAGAGATGCATCTTGCCTTAGCACTCCATCCACATCCCCACCCCCCTTTATATTGTTTGTATATGGGCTCCACCGATCCATGATGATTCATGGTTGTATCCAGACACATGCACACTTTTTCTTTTCTTTCTTTTCTTCCGATGACCGGAAGAACACAGTTGTATTATTTTTTGTCTCATAGGCCGACTTTGGCCTCTCGTAGACATTAATATATCTTTCTTCTTTCTTTCTTTCTCTCTCTCTCTCTCTCTCTTCAAAGAGGGGTTTGGACCCTTATCCAAGATCTTGTATTGTCCAGATCAACAATGCTGGGGCCTCTTTCTACTAGAGCTTCATCGCCATGGAGACTCATTGATTAGGGAGTCAAGACCCCAAGGGAGACATCCGCAACCATCACTCAGTTCTTCCTACCACAAGAGGACACCCCACCAGCCATGGATGACATTCCCACAACCTCATCGAGCCACACATTCTGGAGTGCCAAACCCCACTCTAGTGTGACTCTAGACCGGGCCACAAGCCCAACATCCTAGACTCCCTAGACATCGCCATCAACACAGACATCAACCCCAGCTTGAGGAGATCTTGGAGAGGCACAAAGCCACCTTCCCACCCCGACGGATTTGCAGAGCCTTCTTTAGGCCAACCCCATGCTCGATATCTTCGATGGCTCCTCCCCCTACCAGGGATTCAGCTCCATAGGTTGTATGATGCTGATGGTCCCACTTCGTATCATATGGCTCGAATTTGACATTCCCAACTCATAGCTCTAGTCTTTGTTTTCTTTTGTACCATGATGAGATTACATGGACACTATTGTATCACTTTTGGTCTCATGGACCCATTGGGTCTTTTAAAGACGTTTAATAACTTTCTTTCTTTCTCTCTATAGCATAGAGAGAAAGAGGCGCCCTCCTTTTCTCTCAGCCGCCAAGAGTTGAATAGGGTCATCAGGAAGGACATCAGGCACCCACCTGTCCAGCCCCTTGGGACGAAGATGGCCTTTTTTACAAGGACCGTTTTCTTCACCTGACAAAGGACGGCTTCATCACACGCCCACACTACATGGACACACATTTGTCATTTGGGGTGCGATGTGCGATTGGACAAATCCGCACCTCATCCCATTAGTTGAGAGTGGAGACAACGTGAGGGCATCTGCACCAGAGGATAGGATATGTTAGCTTTGTCACACACAGGCTGAGACTAAGGCCCACTATGTATGCAGATGCCCAGTATACTATGAGATTAAGGGGAGGTTCCACTACCTCTTCCGAGATGGATTTGGACCACTTTCCAAGATCATGGATTTCCCAAACCAGAGATGCGTGGGACTTTTCCTCCTCGAGCTTCACAGACACAGGGAGTCCCTTTTGCGGCCTAGACCAACGGTACCCATCAGAGGACCAATACAGAGAGCTCTCACCACCTTCTTCCAGACTAGAATGACGAGGGCAGATTCACCCACTACACCCAACCTTCAGGCTGATGCAGGAGTTCAGCCGAGAGGAGTGACACAAGACAAAGCCATTGAGCTATGCAAAGCCCGGCGCCCTCAACCTCGTGGTCCCCGTCCACGCCCGCGTCACTACAGAATGATCAGAGCCATCATCTCCCACCACCACAGGACTTTCTCCCATCGGCCCAACTTTACTACATTGGGTGCCATGTTGCATCGTTCTATGCGGGATATTTTAGGATGATATGAGAGCTGGACACTTTTTGTTTTGGGATCAGATCTAACATTCCAACTCTTATTACTTTCTCTGATTTTTATTTTTAGTACCCATGGTGATGTATTTCATGGGCATGATGTAACCTTTTGGTCTCATAGATCATTTTGGCCTTTTGTAGACGTTAATACAACTTTCTTTCTTTCTTTCTTTCTTTCTCTCTCTCTCCATTATGTACCTAGCACTAATCCTAGAGAGTAGGGACTAATCCAACAGCCTTAGGGGAGCCCTAGGATTAGGGAAGGCAAGCTTGGATGCGTGGCTTAAGGTTCAATATTAATAAATCCAAGGATATTGGCTATTTATGATTGGATTGTTATTTATAGCAGCAATAAGCACCACATAAGTGAGCCTTGGGTTATTATTGATTAACCGTGGTCTAGATTAATCGTGGACTCAACTTGGTCTGCTATAGCAACAATATGCACTATATATGTGGTCTTGAATTTAAATGGTGGTATGGACTTGGACCAAGAGGCTTACTCCTGCCATGGACATGGCAGATCATGGGTAGTCTTGCCAAGTGCCCCTATGGACAAGCACTGGTGATATGAGATACCAGGGCTTACTAGCATGGACTCGTGGGAGTGGAACCTTAGACCCTAGCTCGAGGGAGGTTTGCGGACGTGAACCTACCATTGGGTGGTGAACTTTCCCGCACCCTTTTTATTTGGTTTCTCCAAACTTGTTTGTGCCTGTGTGTTAGGTTGAATCCTAGAGGGATCTCTCTCTCTCTCTCTCTCTCTCTCTCTCTCTCTATTGGGCTCCACCGATCCATGATGATTCACAGTTGTATCCAGACACATGCACACTTTTTCTTTTGTTTCTTTTCTTCCGATGACCGGAAGAACACAGTTGTATTATTTTTTGTCTCATAGGCCGACTTTGGCCTCTCGTAGACGTTAATATATCTTTCTTTCTTTCTTTCTCTCTCTCTCTCCATTGGGCCATTAGGGCACCGACCACGCTCCCAGGGAGTCGCCACTGATAGAGCAGTCATCTTATGCCGTGCTCGTCGGCCACGCCCACCAGGATCCCGACCACGGCATCCTCACCATCGCCAAATCAGAGCCATTATTGCTCGGCATTGGAGGCGCCTACCTCGCTTCTACGACCTCTCCATTCTAGATAGCCCCATGGCAGAGATATTTGATCTAAGGAGAGGGCAACACTTCAATTGATCAGCATACATGGATCTACCTGATATACATTTTCCAATATTTTCCAGTATTTTCTACTCAGTATCATCTCGGAGTCTTACAATTATGTTCTTATAACTGTAAGACAATCAGTTTATTGTACTTTTTAGTCTCATTTAGTTGTTCTCTTTGATGAGACACCAACTTCAAATGTACTCTCAGTTTTGGTCTCATAGGCCATTATGGCCTCTTAGAGACGTTAATATATCATTTCATTTCATTTTCTCTCTAACTTTCTTTCTTTCTTTGTACTTTACTCTCTTGAGCCTCAACTAGTTATGCAAAGCATGCAAAAAGCTAAGGCAGCATTTGCCTTATTAATTTAGTGAATTTTAGTGGTGTATTTAGCTCAAAATTCAAAAAAAATCCTGCACAATGGAGCTGTTTCTCAAAAATAAAAGGGGAGGCCAATTTGAGAAAAAGTTGCACATTACTGCAGAAGGAAAGTTCCTTATCGGGTTCAAGTCGAGGCAGTAAAGAAACATGATATTCTAATAATAAGTTTATGGTATAAACAAGGGAGCGAGAAAAATATTACCCAATTTCAAGTAGCTTGGGAAGCACAGTTGAAAGATAATAGCTTGCAGGTGCCCAAGCCTTGACCCTGAAATTAAAAATGAGACTATAATTGTTCCCAACATCCTCCATTATGTAGTTTGGTAGCTGCCTCACTACTCGCACATGCTCTGCAAGGGAGCTGATAAAGTGCTCCTCATCATAGATATCTCCAAACAAGCTGAAATACCAAGCAGCATCAAAACTTAAGTGTAAGCTTTATAGATAGGGCAATTGTTCGTGCATATTGCAATGAGAAAACAAGGTCTCACCTAGGATCTTGCCAAACACTGTTCAAGTGAAATCTTGGAATGACAAGAGTTGCATTAAGAAGCCCAGCAACAGCAACAGCATTGCAAATCTGCAAGATAAACCATAAATAAAGCAATAGATTCTTTTAAAAATCCAATGCACCTAGTGTAAGATAACAAACTTGGACAAGACAAGAGACATACTGACGATCTTTGCTGGTTCAATCCACCATTTGCTTCAACAACAATGAATCCATTTGATTCCTGTAAACCTAAAAAGCAAGGCATGCTTCCAATCAAGCTAGAATTACTTTCACTGAAATACCAATCTACACTTCTACGTTAACACAAGTCTTAAAATCATTTATATTGATTCCCATGTAAGAATGATTCTATAGCTAAATTTGTACACTTCATAGTCAAAGAATACCAATGGAAAGTTCAGGTTATACCCCGCACTTAACCAAAACCAAACTGCAGTAATCATCATTTCCAGCATCCGTAGCATAGACTATATGCTATGGATCCCTCCTCGCATCATCAGCACCCAAAAGTAGGTGAGGGTCATGCAAATAGATATGCCCACCTTAGTGGTCAAACATCATGCAAAAAGACAGGTCCACGTTAGATGATGATAATGTACAAATATATGGCACTTAATAGTTCATGTGCCAAATGCCTTTTTACAAGTATGGGTAGAGAATATAGCATATACCTCGTGTGATGGCTAGGAGTCCAAGGTGTCTTGCCTTGTGTTTAGCTTGTGTTTTAGGTAATCCTTAGGGAGGACTATTACAATTGACCACTACAGTGGGCATATCTTCATGCATGAACCTTTACCTAGCCTTGGGTGTTAAGGTTAGTACAAAGCAAATAGAAGGGTGTGGGCAAGCTCGCCACCCGACCACGGCCTGCATCTGCTAACCTCCCCTACCCCTACGCTAGGGGCTAAGGCTCATCCATACCAAATCAGCCCTCGTGTCCCAAACCACCAAAGAGCGGATCCATACATGCCTTCGGCAAGACTATCTGTGATCCGCCATGTCCATGACAGGGGTATGACTACTTTTGGTCCAAGCACAAACCAACCTATTAGAAGTACATGGTGCCAAGGAGCACATGTGTGTGTGTGAGAAGGAGAGGCAAGACTCTCTGTGATCCCCCATGTCCATGATAGGAGTATGACTACTTTTGGTCCAAGCACAGACCAAGGCGGCCGGCCTAGGGTTTTTTTGTCCCAAAATGTTTTTAAAAACTGCCACGTATGGCCAATGAGGTGATAGCTCAAGTGGTGAAGGTGTTTGCCTAGGACCAAGAGGTCTTGGGTTCAAAATCCCCCTTGGTGCTTCCTCGGTGGCATCGCTTACAGGTGGATAAATAAGCGCCTACGTGCGGAGAAAAATTGGTAACTATGGGAAGATCTTGGGCCAAAGGCCTTTTTTTTTTTGGGGGGGGGGGGGGGACTGCCAGATACAAATCCGCACCGTATAGTACAATACCATACCGTACACTAAAACGTACCTTATCATAAGGTATGCACATACGGATGCAACCTTGGCACAGACCAACGTATTCGAAGTACATGGTGCCAGGGGGCACGTGTGTGTATGTGAGAAAGAGAGAGAGATGCATACACACTTTTTTTTTTGTAAAAACCAATTTTCTATTACCAAGAAACAATATACAGGAAGGATGTACTTCAAAGAGAAATCATCCAAGGAAAGAAGCTCAAAAAAGTAGAAAAAGACTTCAAACTATTAGCAGAACCTCATAGTACTCCTCCTTGACTTTGAGAAAGCTGCATCAGATGGGATTCCGGATCCGTGGTGTTTCAAGCCTTTACCCAGCCTCTCACAGTCAGGTTCTCATTCAGGGAGCTCGAGGCGACAAATTCCCCCTTCCTCACTCGGTCCGAGCAGGGCTGTCCATTGGCACCTTACCTTTTCTTATTCGTTGCCAAGGCCATGAGCAGTTTCCTCTCCGCTCAGGAGACAGGACTCTAGGGATTGTCTCCCTCTCCGTACTCAGGAGGAGCTGTTGGACTCAAAGTTTGCAGATGACACAGCAGCATACCTAGCCGGAGATGTGGGGAATCTCCAGAGATTCGCTAAGGCGATTGAGATCTTTTGTCGCGCATCAGGAGCACAAATCAAAATGCACAAGTCATAAGGTTTTGTCAGAATGCACAGCGGAAATGAGAGAGAACTGCTGTAGAGAGCAAAACGCAGATGAGAGAAGGAGAGAGAAGCTGTATAAACTCTGCTATATACAGTAGATCCGATACAATGATACAACTGAGTGTGGGGGGGGGGGGGGCAGGGCCAATATATATGGCCCTAGGCTGCTGGTCGGCGAGCACAAAACAGGCCGAAAGCAGCCCCAATTGCTCACGACCAGAAAAAACATAGTCGGCCAGCACTGAAAAAAGTAGGGTAGCAACACGTCCAGTCCGCCAGCAGAAGACAACAGCCGACAGCAAAAAACAGCCCTTCCACATCCAGCGAAACTGGGAAAACACCATGGAAAGTGGGGAAAAATGGAGACACACCTAACTGGGCGAGCACACCCACAACAGAGGCCCTAGTGTGTAATGTACAGACAGGAGATGACTGCTAACACCCCCTCTCAGCTCCTGGATGTGGAACCAGCCCCAGTAAGCTGGAGTGCTGCCAAAGCATAGCCTCAAGTAAAGACTTCGTGAAGAGGTCCGCCGCAAAGGCAACCTTCGTCACTGCTATGTGTTCCACATGACCGCCAGTGAGAATGCGATCATCCACATAAAGGATAATCAATGTGGCCAAACCGCGTTCCCGAAAGAGATACAAGTTAGGATCTGCAACTGATCTCTGAAACCCTATCCGTAGAAAGAAGGAATCAATCTTCTGATTCCAAGCCCTGGAAGCCTGCTTAGGACCATACAAGGCCTTCCGCAACCTGTAAACCATCCCCTTTGATCTCGGAATCTCAAAGCCTGGCTGCTCAACATACACCTCCTCCTGCAAGTCACCATTAAGGAACACGGATTTTACATCCATCTAATATACATGCAAGAGGCAAGGACAAGAATGGTTGGAATCGTGGTCATCCTCGCTATTGGTGCAAAGGTATCCTCATAGTCGATGCCAGGCCGCTGAGCATAAGTTATAAAACTTAGCCACAAGTCTGGCTTTGTGCTTGTCCACCGACCCATCAGATGTATACTTGGTCTTAAAGACCCACTTGACACCAATGACTGACCGTTTTGATGGCCTCTAAACCAACTCCCAAGTTTTATTCTTCTCTATGGCATCTAGTTCCACTTGCATGGCTCTCCTCCAAGTCTCCTAAAAAAGAGCTTTCTTCACGGAAGTGGGCTCTTTGTCCCCAATGATACGAGACATCAAAGCATAGTTTACCTGTAATAGCTCTACTGAATGACTTTGTTCACAAACTTGGTGCGATCTTCGAGGTCCATCCTCTGTGGTCCACTCAAAGGGAAGCTCCATAACACTTGACTCCGGTTGGGTGTCTAACAACCACCTTGGTACTTGAACAGAACACGGAGCGTCCTGCTGCTACAGGGGCACATCTCCAGCCGCGGGCTCAATCTCTACAACTAAGGCTGTCTAACTCGAACAATAGACTGAAAATCATCCTCAGACTCATATGGGTCTCCAAGAAGTGGTGGCTCATCAACAGTTGAAGCTGGAACATGCTCATCAAAAATAACATCTTTGCTGACAACAACCTCATTCCGCTCCGGGTCATACAACCTGTAGCCTTTGGAAAGAGAATTATATCCCACAAATACAAGCTTCTGGGACATCGAGTCAAGCTTCCCCCTCTGCTTCTTTGGAATGTGAACATAGGCATTACTCCCAAACACGCGTAAGTGGGAGACATTTGGTTTCCTGCCAAAATAAGCCTCAAATGGAGTCATCTTTGGTACTAAAATCATCGGAGATCGGTTGAGGATATGGACCGTCGTAGCCATAGCCTCTCCCCAACGTGGACGAGGAAGATCACGATGCTCCAGCATCATCCTCGCCATCTCCACCACAGTCCGGTTCTTTCGCTCAACCACTCCATTCTTCGAAGGTGAACCTGTATTAGCCAACTCCCGCTTGATGCCATGTTTCGCACAAAACCGCACAAATGCATTAGAAGAGAACTCTCCTTTTTTGTCAACCTGAAGAGTCTTTATCTACAATCCAGACTCCTTCTCCACCATAACATGCCACTCCTTGAACTGAGCAAAAGCTTGGTCCTTCTAGGAAAGAAAATAAACCCACGTAAATCTACTACAATCATCAGGCAGCAGCATGAAGTACAAAGAACCTCCCAAGGATGGAGTCTACATAGGTCCACACAAGTCAATGTGTACCAACTCCAAAGGTTTCGAATCCCGCCTAGTAGCCTGCTTCGAAAAAGATTCCCTATGCTGCTTACCACGGATGCAAGAACTACAACGTCCCTGCCTGCTGCCAACATCTGGCAAGCCAACCACCAACTGGTCCCAAAAAGCCCACCGCAACGCATCCACATTCAAGTGGCCAAAACGAAAAAACCGCAAGTCACCGATTTGAGTGCTTGTCAGAGAAGAGAGTGCTGAGAGTTTATAGATACCGTTCTCCACTCCGTCTTCCCATACAACTTGGCCAGTTTCTTTGTCCCGTAGAGCAACAGAATGCTCCTCAAACTCCACCCAGAAACCACTCTTGCAAACCTCATGCACTAACAATAGATGAAAACCAAGTAAGGAGACGTAAAGAACACAAGAGGAATGCTTCTCCCCTTTGCCATCGGGAATGATCTCTATCTTGCCCTCACTGTGAATCGGTATAGTGGAATTGTCGCCAATGAAAATGTGACCTGTCCGTCATTTAAGATCCTGTAAAAACTCTCTGGAAGGAGTCATGTGCCTGGAAGCACCACTATCGAGAATCCACTCCCGAGTATCCCTGGCAGTGAAACCAACTGTCTCCCTGCTCAAAGAAGATGAAGCATCTATGTCCAAAATCTCCAAGTGCACAAAGGCTGGAGTCTTTGCAGCTGAAGCTGAAGAATCAGCAGTCTTCGCAGTACTCCGCCTAGGACATTTTCTCCAATAGTGGCCTTTCTCGCCACAATCGTTACAGGTCCGCTCGGCCTTCAATTTATCACGGTCTAAGTCGGGCTTCTTCTCAGAAGACTTCTCTGATGAAGACTTCTCTTTGCCCTTTTATTGTTGTTGTTGTTACGGCCTTTCGACCACTGGCCAGTCAAGGCCTCAGAACCTTCGCCCTATGGAGGGTTCGTAAAACGCTCTTCCTAGTCAAAGACTATAGGCACAAGCTCCTCAAAGACCATAGGCACAAGCTCCTCCCATGTGATGGTGCTGAGCCTGCCTCTGGTGATCAAAGAGGAGTAGAATGCTGAGTGTACTGAGAGAGCAAATGAGACAACAAAGTGATGGCCATGTCCTCTAAAGATATCTCCTTCCCAACCTGAAGAACCTCCTGTTGAAGAGCCTGCAACTTGTTGATGTGCTCCCGCACCATCGAAGACTTTGCAGGATTCATCACCTGCATCTGCACTTCCAAGGAGACCCACTTCATGGGTGATATCCTGTTATACAGAAAAGCCAAATGCTGCCAAATCCCTCTGGGCAGCGTAATATGTTTTGTATGATTAATCACCTGTCGTGTGCAATTAAGGAAGATGAAAGAACACACACGGGCATTGACACAATCCCACAACTATGCCTGAGCCTCCCATTCTTTCCTAGCAGAGGGTAAAAGCTCCCCGTCCTCCAACTCCGGTCGTGGAACACCAACCAAAATGAAATCAGCCAAGACAAGACTCCAAGGCAGACTCTATCATTACCTTCCATATGTCGTAGTTGTTCTCGTCCAACTGTCGGTTCACCGGGAATGGGGAGAGAGTAGGGATCTTCACGTGCTTCTCAACCATCTCAAGCAAGTCTGCCATCTCGAGGGTTCACAAGGTCTTGTGAAGGGAGGATGGGTGGGAAAAAAATGAAGAAGAGGCTGCAAATAGTATGCAAGGTGGCTGTCCAATAGTGATGGCCGCCTTCTACCCAATCTCCAAGTCCCAAACAGCCCAAGCAATCTCCAATCAGCACCACAAATCAGTAAACCCTCAAGCTCCCACTATCTCCAAGCTTCACGCCACCTTGGGCTCTGATACCATGTCAGAATGCACAACGGAAATGAGAGACAACTGCTGTAGAGAGCAAAACGCAGCTGAGAGAGGGAGAGAGAAGTTGTATAAACTCTGCTATATACAGTAGATCCGATACAATGATACAACTGAGTGTGGGGGGGGCAGGGCCAATATATATGGCCCTAGGCTGCTGGTCGGCCAGCCCCAAACAAGCCGACAGCAGCCCCAACTGCTCACAACCAGAAAAAACAGCAGTCGGCCAAAAAAAAACACAATCGGCCAGCATTGAAAAAAGTCGGGTAGCAACACGTCCAGTTGGCCAACAGAAGACAACAGCCGACAACAACAAAAAGCCCTCCCACATCCAGTAAAACTGGGAAAACACCATGGAAAGTGGGGAAAAATGGAGGCACACGTAACTGGGAAGGCACACCCACAACAGAGGCCCTAGTGTGTAATGTACAGACAGGAGATGACTGCTAACAGGTTTCTGGGTAGGCTCTACACCCGCCCCGACTTGGCGGCCAGTTGAGGCCTTCATTTGGATGCCGAGGGGCACTCCAATTCGCTATCTAGGATGCCAGCTGGGCATTGATATCTCTCTGAAGCAACAGCTCGCCCCTCTTCTTCTGAGCATTCGAAAAAAGCTTTTGTGTTGGAGCTCTGTGAGGCTCTCCTTAGCTAGTCAAGTGGTGGTGGCGAACCAGGTCCTTGCCACCATGTGGTGCATTACTTCTTGTTGGGCCTTCTTCCGAGCATGTATTTGTCAAGAATAGCAGTTGATCAGAACTTCTTGTGGGCCGGCAGTGATGGGAGGCCTACCCGGGCCAAGGTGGCCTCGAGAGTGATCATTCAATGACGACTCCAAATGGAAGCCCATTGCATATATCTATAACTTCAAGCAAGAGGAGGGAGAAACAATGTGGTATTACATTACTAGAACTAATTACTTCCATATGCACATTTTGGCAGTTCCAATCCCAACCTCATCTATTGACCACTGGAGACCCGGCTCATGTCAACGATGGGAGATTTGCAATAGCATTGCAGCCTCGCACATATGGAGAGCTAGATGCAATGAAGCCATCGAGGATACCCATACTCCGCCTGTGGAGTCCATCAATAGCATTTGGCTCAACATCATCCATACCCTCCACAATCACTGGGGGAAGTTACGAGGTGGCTGTGACCGCATGCGGAAGCGGTGGGAAGCTTTCTTGAGGCTATAGCGGCCTGGCCCTTTTCTCACCGATAGAGGTGGTGATTCCACTTGGCATTGCAGACCACCTTTGTGGTTATTCCCCCCCCCCCCCCCCCCCCCCCCCCCCCCAATGAGATAGCCTTCTCCTCATAGAATGGCCAACCGGAGGAGAAGTGCATCTCTCTCCATCTCCTGATTATTTGATCCCCATCCCGCACATGGAGGCGAGTTTGTATCTAGCCCTTCGTGGTTGTATTTAACCCTTCATGGCTATCTTTTATATTAACTAATCTTTTTCCCGGAGAA
Source organism: Cibotium barometz (assembly GCF_041138505.1). Taxonomy (NCBI): domain Eukaryota; kingdom Viridiplantae; phylum Streptophyta; class Polypodiopsida; order Cyatheales; family Cibotiaceae; genus Cibotium; species Cibotium barometz. Next base: position 16,094,553 of record NC_141052.1, on the reverse strand, counting down.
GAATAGACGTCATTCGAGAGGCAGCTTACAACCCCAAATTATTCGAAGTCTTTGTTTCCACCATTTAGTATTCTTATGTAAGCCCCATAAAGCATCAACATGAGGCTAAATCCAAGGTGAAGGAAGCAACAATTTGTACACATTACTTGCCGAAAGCACATTCAATCAAATATTGCTGTAAATCTCAAAACAAAGAATAAAACAGCAAATATGTGAAGACAATAGACTGCAAATGATCAAGAACCTCAATTAGATTGAAGATACAACACGATGGAGGCCTGTGAGTGCTGGTATGTACAAATCAGGGCTGAAAAGAGAAGCAATGATGAAGAGGATTGAGGCACCTAATATATAGAGCCTCTAGAGCTGGTCGGTCAAGTCCATAAGTCCATAAAAATACTAAAAAAGCTCCCAAAAATGGTGCAAAAAATAGCAGAAAATAAGCAATGCAAGGCCTTATAAATGGGCCAGATACAAGCATGCAACGAGTCCATCTGGGAATGAACAATATTTCCAACACCTCTTTAGTGCCAGATGGGCGGACCATCACCGTCACGCTTCAGTAAGACCTCCAACGAAGCTCGAGGGAGCGGTTTCGTGAAGAGGTCTACAAGGTTGTCCTTATAAATGTTCCAAAATCTGATGAATCCACAGAGCGTCAATCACGCAGAGAAGGTAGAACTTATACTTAGCCTCAATAGATGATGTAACAACAGTCCTCTGTTTCTGAGACTTCCAAGAAACCATTCCAAATCCAAGCAGAGAACAATATCCAGAAGTAGGTCGCCGAGTATCAACACAACCAGCCCAATCAACATCCGTGAATCCCACCAAATCAGAACCATTGGAATGAGTGATACCATAACTTCATGTGCTACGAAGATACCGAAGAACCCGCAAAGCAGCTTGCCAATGAGAACGTCGAGCTGCAAAGGAGAACTAACTAAGAATACTCAAGGCATAAGAGATATCCGGACGAGTGTTGTTAAGGTAGAGAAGCAATGAACCAACCAACTACCGGTAGTCAATAGAATCACCCAAAGGAGAATCATCTTCCTTTGAAAGCTTGGAACTAGGATCCATGGGACAAGAGAGCAGAGTACAATCTGTCAAACCATAAAGAGAAAGCAATTTACACACATACTTCTCCTGAGAAATAAAAAATGCAATCATCACGTTGCCATACTTCAAGACCAAGAAAGTAATGAAGTAGTCCAAGATCAATCATCTCAAACTGCAGACCAAGAAAGTAATGAAGTAATCCGTAATGAAGTAATCCAAGATCGGTCATCTCAAACCGCTGTGAAAGTTGAGACTGAACATGAGTGACCAACTACGAAGCAGATCCTGTAAGGATGAGATCATCCACATATAGCACAATGATACAAATATCACCATCACAGAGAAAGACATAAAGGTTTGAATCTGGATAAGCACTCTCAAAGCCAAGAGAAAACAAGAAGGCACCAATCTTCTAATACCAAGCACGGGGTGCCTATTTGAGACCATATATAGCCTTCCACAACAAATAAACATGATCTGTGTCTTGAATCTCAAATCTTGAAGGTTGCTCAACTTATACCTCCTCCTCTAAATCTCTGTTCAAAAAGGCAGATTTAACATCCATCTAAAAGAAAGGCCATCCAAAACGAGCGACCAAGGCTAAAACAATCCAAATGGTAGTATACATGGCTATAGGTGCAAACGTCTCATCAAAGTCCTCACCAACTTTCTGAGCATAACCACGAGCAATTAGGCAAGCTTTGTACTTATCCAAAGTATCATTAGAATGAAACTTGAATTTGAAAATCCATTTGACACCGATGACATGGACGTGGAACTAACTCCCAAGTTTTGTTCCGCTCAATAGATGACATCTCTACTTCCATAGCCTATCGCCACTACGGCAAAGCAAGGGCCTCCTCGGGAGTCTCAGGCTCATCAATATCCTATAAGGTACTCATAAGAGCATAATTCATGGTATGACCGGAAGAAGCAAGCTGAGAAGATCTCCGAGGTCTAGAAGACGAAGCAAATGCCTGAGCATCCAACTGGCAATCAGGAAGGCCAGAGTCTAGTAATTATTTCTAGACCCACGAGGGTGGATCAGACCTCCTCTCAAATCTGAAAGAAGAAGGTACTGCTGCTGAAATGGAGGCATTCAGGACAGCAGTAGATGAAGAAGCAGCAGCCAAATGTGGAGAAGCTAATGGAGAGGCTGCAGATACTGATAGAGAAGATGCAGCACGCAATCCAGCTCTTTGTAAGGAGCTGGATATAAAAGATACAGGGGTTGAAACAGAGAGTACAGCGGGCTGAATTGGTGCTAAAGACACCGGAATCACTGTGGGAAAGAAGCTCACTGTGGTAGATGAGAAAACTCCCCAATATCGGTTGGAAATGGGTCCAAAGTCTACTCAGAAGAAGACATGGAAGAAGAATGACGTCCAAATAATGTCTCATCGAACCGAGCATCTCAAGATATGATAATATTCTCCACCAAATACCGGTATCCTTTGGATCTCGAGCTATAGCCTATGAAAATCATCCTCTTGGACTTAGGAGCAAGTGTAGTCCATTTTTTATCTGGGACATGAACAAAAGCAACTCACCCTCAGCCCAATACTCTACAGTTCCAGAAATTGAGATGCTTTGCTGAATATCCCACATGCGCATATAGGGGGATTTGGAAGGGAAGAGCTAGTCGGCCTGCTGAAGTGCTGTCAGACTGCTCGCCACTTGATAAAGATGTGTTCGCACATGAAAACACTGCACGATTCACACCCAACTGCACTAAGGCCTGCCCAACCTCAGGTTGCTGCCCGTCTTGCCAAGATGCCTAGCCAATTGCATGTACACAACCCACAAGCTGGCGCCTTACTTTTGATGATACGCAGGTGTGTCACAAACGCTGATGTACGCATGCGCACTTGCATCACTGCTTATCTCAGTACTAATATATACACATCTACATCACAAAAGCACCTCACTCCCTCTTCTAACACTCACTAAAAGGCATGTAGTCCCACGCAAGGTGAAAGAGAAGGGAGAGTGACGGTGGGTTGCAGGTTGCAACAATTGTGACAGAGACTCTTATGCATTTATTTCTTATTGAAACATAATTACATTCTCTTGCATTTCTTGTTATTCATTGCTTTTATGCTCCACCATCTTGGGACCTATCCAAGCTTCCGCTCTTATTTGAGGCCCATCCCCACAGGGTCTTCCAACTGCATCCAGGAACCAGAGTATGCTCCTTCGCAATGCGAGGAGTCTGTTGGTCATTGCCATTGCTTGGTCACACAGTAGTGCAAAACAGAGTGCAACACACAACACCCGAAATTTCTTCCTTCATGGAAAAAAAAAAGACAAACACTATTGTCTAAGATCTGCTCTGAAACCAAACCTCGAATACTCTCCACAAAAGTAATTATCCTTCAGTGATTATTTCATGCTCTACCCCCTTCCAACCCTGTACAAAGTATTTGCTTCATATGAAAATGAAGTACAAAGCTTGGCCAATAACTGGAACACATACCTCACCCTGTTCGTTGAAGAATGGGGACGCAAACTATCTTCTCCTCCAACTCTGCATGCATTCTTGCTGAATTGCAGGCCCTGAAAATCTTAACACTTCTGCTGCTGATTTGGACTAGTAGTGGTTCTAAGCACCTCGTAGCTGTTGATTCTGCTCTTTACATAGGCTGAGGCTGGAGTGGAAATGAATGACAAATAAGATCGGTAGGGGATCCTTCACATAGGCTGAGGCTGGAGTGGAAATGAATGACAAATAAGATCGGTAGTGGTTCTAAGCACCTTGTAGCTGTTGATTCTGCTCTTCACATAGGCTGAGGCTGGAGTGGAAATGAATGACAAATAAGATCGGTAGGGGATGCTTTTTACAGGGACCCCCACCCCCTTACAGCTGGTTGGCATGTCCACCTACTAGGGGACTCCAATAAGGGGGCTGTGGGCCCTTGTTTGGGCCATGCCCAGCCCCCGGCAGGGCCTTAACCGACACAAACCTCCACATGGCTATCCATGCCAAAATTTACCGCAAACTAGTGACCAAACCAGCTCCATCAGTCTTCTGCTGATCCTGCTGTACCCAAGCTGTCATTATCTAAAGTCTCACATCACAAGTGCAACCCTAGTGCATCGTTGCCAAACTGTAGACTCAATTACCCTGTCCCTTTCTACAATTAGGGCTCACAACGGCCTGTAACTCACCTAATCTACCATGTGCGGTGCCTGAATAGTCATATGGCACATGCATCTGATGCCCAATTTTGATAGAATATTTTTATTGGATAAACTATATTGCTTATCATTGGGTTATTCAAAAAGTAAGAGTCAGTTTACTCGATGGTTGGAGCACAAGTTATGAACATCATGGCATCACAGCATCACTTTATCATGACATCGCTTTATCATGTCCAAGAGATGTTGCCTTTGTGTAGGATAAATTTGTAATGATCAAAGATCTCTTATAGAAGATGTAGAATATCTAGGAATAGAATGATTCAAGCTCTTACAAGCTCTCATGCTATGTTTCAGGATTTGTATGATCCAAAAACCCAATTGTTTATATGCATGCTTACGTGAACACAAATGCACTGCTTTACCAAGCTGATCTGATACCTCTTAAAGACCTCCAGTGGCCAATACAAGGTTTCCACAATTCTCCTTCCTTTTGATGCTGCCATGCTGCCATAACCTGCAAAACAACCTCTTTAGATACAATTCCATGCATAAGCACAAAAGTGAAATCTATTACACCCAGGCAAAATACCTTATTGTGATATGTGGTTGAGTCTATCACACTACACGCCCCGCTAGGCTTACAAGGTGATTGCCCTCCCCAGTCTTTAGGAGGGGATGTCACATGCATGGGCTACAACTAATGCTAAAGTACTAGTTAGGGTTAGGGCTTAGCAGACAAATTAGCCCATATTTGAGCACTAATTTAGAAAGGGAAACAAAGGCTATAACTGTGAGACATAGCCCCTAGAACAAGCATCAAAAGGCTGCCTACCCAACTAAAGTAAGTCTGAATGACCCCTCTCTACAATTCCATACATCTTCTACAAGTCTGAAGGGTACTTTGTTGTGGGATCCTACAGCCTAGTAACCAATCTGCAAATGGAGCCACCCGCCACGCCATACCCAATTTATGCATGAGCCGGAGAACTAGTGGAAGTCACCCAAATGCCATACAATGAAGTTTCCAGCTACGTAAGCGAGGAAGAATTCCAAAGCTATTATAAACATTAGGTGGGAAATCTTCAAAACCCTCACCCAACAATGAACGAGGCTAAATTCTGGCACCTTTCAGCCAGTTTCAACATTTTCCATCACATTAGCTGCTGCTGGTTATTCTCTTGCCAATTTCCCACTCTCTTCACTTAAATGAACCTTATGCCATTGCTTCAACTTGCATTGTTCTGCCTCTATATACTGTGGATTTGTAGTACCATCATGTTACGCCTAGGACAGGTGCACACTAGCGCAGGGTCAGGCTGGAGGCTGGACTTGGGGCCATGTGGAAAGAGGCTTATAAGTGGAGGCATAGTTATAAATAATTATATGGTTAAAAGCATAGTTGTTTCTTGTACCGGTTCATACAATATGGCACCATACGATATCGTACGGTGTGATAATACCGTTAGCCGCCTGTGCAGTTACCATTTTTTCGCCGTTTTCTGTCCGTTTCTTGCACCGTTTTGCTGCCCATTTTGTTACCGTTCTATGACCATTTTCTTGGCCTTGTCTAGGGTCAAGTCTTTGGCTATATATAAATATATATACCTAGATGAATCCAGGAACATGCCCAAAATCACCTTTTAGGAACGTGCATGTTATATACTCATGGTAGTCAACCAAGAAGACTATATAACTATCAACTCCATTATGCATAGTATGGACTAGATACTACGACATCCCCACTAACGTCATCAGTGCCCAATAATGGGTGTAGAACTCCTGTATCAAGATATGCTCTCACACACGCACTCCACAGAGAGACACACACACACATAAGAGCATATATTCACACAAAGGGCGCCTCCTATAAAATGCCCACCTCCCAAGCTTCCCTGACATAATACATTCAACGTTGACTCTCCATGCTACATAGCTTGAGCCTTGAGCTTTGATTCTTGAAGCTATAGCCTCTCTCTCTCTCTCTCTCTCTCTCTCTCTCTCTCTCTCTCGCACGTGCATCCCGCACTTGGATGCCACGTAGACATCTCTGTATAGAAGGTGCAAGACCTAGGGTGGAAAACCGGTCCCATGTGAACCCAGTCCGGGACGAGTCAGCCAAGGTTCCACTCCAGTCGTCCGAGGTCACCTGTGCATTGTCCTGCACATGCATCCAAGGTTAGGTGTGCATTGTCCTCCACATGAAACAGTGCCAGTCCGCGCTGTGCGTCTCCCTCTGAAATGATGTCAGTGGTTCTGTGTATCTGGTATGACACCGGATGCCAAACCACTATGTAGACATGTAGGGTTTGCATATAGGAATGGGGCCAGCCCAATGCCCATAGGGCTTCCCTAAGAACACATATGTGGGCATGGGGGAGGTTTAGAACCACCCCCAAATGGGCCAGGAGGGCCTTGGCTGTGCCCACCAGCCATGGGATGGGCTGTAAGGGCTGTAGGCCAGCCCTAGGGCCTCTGGACAGGCAGCCGAAAGGGCATCCAGCCCTTAGAGGCTGTCGGCCAGGTGTGGGGCAGCCCACACAGGCTGCCATGCAACCAAAGGCCATGCGCATAGGGGCCAGCCCTCCATAGGTGTGATGCGCAGGGTTTTTTCAGCATTAAATATTATTTAATGCAGTCGTGAGGCTTTTAAAACAGCCGCCTGGTTTTATACCAGCCAACCAGCATACAATAAAGGGTATAAATACCCTAGGCATAATTCAGTCCAATCATCTCATATTTCACCAAGTGCTGAAGCCAATCAAAGGGCCACGACAGCCAAGGAGAAGCTAACGCAAAGGGGTGAAGGATTGAAGGTCAAGGGCACACGATTCTCCTTAGCCAAGAAGTTTCAAGTTCAGCCTTTTATTTCAGTTTTGCATCATTCTAAAATAAAAGCAAATACACCATTCATGGTGGGGGCCCTACAAAGGGTATTCGGGACCCAATACCGTGTCCTCTTCTCCCCCTCTCTCTCTCTCTCTATTTTTTTGCACATCTACATTCAGTTTTGTGCGTTAATTTCGTTCGCGACAAGTGTGCTGATTTCTGAGCATTGAAGTTACCGATCTCCCCTGAAGCTTCTGCATGTTACAGTGGTATCAATGCCTACTTCAAGTGTAAAGATTCAGCACGAAACCAGAAAAATTCTCGCTCGTGTGGTTGGTTTTCAAACTCCGATGGACCACCTCTTTCAAAGTGACTCCTGTCCCTCGAAGGACAGTTGGTTTTCAGCCTCCAGAAGCCTCCAAAAGTCTCCCGCACACAGTGGATGGTCAGATTGCGCTCTGGAAAGGAGGTGCATTTTCCTGCTATGGCGAGCTTCGACGACGAGAGAGAGACCAAGAACCTTGGGACCAAAGTGCACCAGGCAGCCTAGCTAGGACATCAGGCATGAGTGTTAAGAGATGCACAACGGTCCGTAGAGGCCAGATAGCAAAGATATATGCTTGTTACCCTCTTTTAAATTCTGTTTCCGTAGATGAAACTGTAGATGATGTTTGCGTAGACAAACAAGGAAAACAAAATAGCCTTGGACGAGACCCACTGTTTGAAAACCCTGTTTGGCATGCATGCGATTCAAACAAGAAAAAATCCAAGGTGAAAGAGACATTAAAGAAAAAGTACATAGATACTTTAATAAATTTATTAGAGGAATTTCAAGATGTTTTTCCTGATGATTTGCCAGATGGCTTACCACCAGTTAGAGAAGTAGCCATGGCATCGAAGTTATGCCAGGTTCAAAACCTATAAGCAAACCTGCTTATAGATTAAGCCACTCCGAGGCACAGGAGGTGGAAAAACAATTGACGGAATATTTGAACAAAGGCTTTATTCGGCCTAGTTCAAGTCCGTGGGCATCGCCTATTCTTCTGGTAAAGAAGAAAGACGGATCTATGCAGATGTGCATAGACTATAGGGCTCTTAATCAGATAACGATTAAGAACAAGTATCCGATGCCACGCATGGATGAGTTGTTTGATCAACTCTATGGATCGAGATACTTTACAAAAGTAGACCTGAGATCAGGGTATTATCAGGTTAGAATTAAAGTAGAAGATGTTGCGAAGATAGCATTTAGGACCCGTTTCGGGCATTTTGAGTTTTTGGTTATGCCATTTGGGCTAACCAATGCTCCAGCGACGTTTATGACGCTGATGGATAGCATTTTACGTCCATATCTGGGAAAATTCATAGTAGTTTTCCTATATGATATTCTTGTGTACAGTAAGACACAGAAAGAACACATAGAGCATTTGCATCTAGTGTTCGAGTTGTTGCGAGAGCACAAACTATTTGCAAAGAAGAGCAAATGTGAATTTTTTGAAACAGAAATTCACTACCTTGGCCATATTATATCCGCCGATGGTACGCGGATGGAGCCAGAAAAAGTAGAGGCTATTCTTAAATGGCCAGCGCCGAAGAATCTCGAGGAACTGCAAATTTTTCTTGGCATGTCGGGATTCTACCGACAGTATGTGAAGGACTACGCGAAGATCGCAGTCCCGTTGTCTGACCAGTTACGGTCAAAAACTAAAAACATTAGTTGGGGGAAAGCCCAACAGAAGAGCTTTGATAAGCTCAAGGTGACCGTAGCAGCTGCACCTGTTTTTGAATGGGAGAGTTAATTAGGGTTAGAGTTTCATGTGGGAGACATACACAGAGAGAAGAAAGAGAAAGAGAGAGAGTTGTGGGGATAAGTCAACTCACCAAGTGAGTGTGTGACTCCCCTATCACACATGTATATTTGCACTAGTACACATAGTGCACTTAGTACATTAAAAGTACTAAGTGTACTATGTACTATAACTTATGGGCTAGTACACACTATAAGGGTGGGCATAATGCCTTTACCCCAACAACCTCCCACTTAAAGGCAAAGTGCCCTTAAGTAAAGGAAAAAAAAATCAGCATGTACATGATAATATACAAGGCCATATCAAGGCTGAAACTGGCCTCATCCAATGCCCATCAAGTGTCTGCAATGAGCAAACCGCTTTGGAGGCAAACTCTTTGTCAACAGATCAGCCGGGTTGTCATCCGTATGAATCTTAACAAGTTGAATTTGCTTGTTCTCTATCACCTCTCTGATGAAGTGATACTTCACATCCACATGCTTCGTCTTTGCATGAAAGACAGGGTTCTTTGCCAACTGGATGGCACTCTGACTGTCACAATGCAACAATGGAATATCCCCTGTATAACCCAAATCAACCACTAACCGAGATAGCCATAATGCCTCCTTGCAAGCCTCTGTGGCTGCAATATACTCGGCCTCTGTAGTAGATAAGGCAGTGCACTTCTGCATCCTGGATATCCATGACACAGCACCTCCTGTGAATGTGAACACATAACCGGTAGTAGACTTCCGGTTATCTGGATGACCGGCATAATCCGAATCCGTGTAACCATGCACTAATGCATCCTGTTTGCCAAAACAAATGCACATATCCTGTGTGCCCTTCAGGTATCTCATGACACCTTTCACTACTTCCCAATGCTTCTTGCCAGGGTTGGCCATGTATCTACTAACCACTCCCACTGCAAATGCAATGTCCAGCCTAGTAGCAACCATGGCATACATGAGACTGCCACAAGCTGAAGCATACGGAATCTTGGCCATATCAGCCCTGTCACTATCTGACTGTGGGCTGTCCATAGCACTGAGTTTCACATATGGAGGCAAAGGAGTACTAGTCTTCTTCCCCCCGTCCATATTGAACCTCTGCAAAACTTTGCCAATGTATTCCTTCTGAGACAAATACAACACATGCTGATTTCTGTCCCGAAGTATCCGCATACCCAAAATGTGATTTGCATCACCCAAATCTTTCATATCAAAGGTCTGATGCAGCCTCTTCTTCAAGGCATCCATCTCTTTACGAGATTTCCCGGCAATCAACATATCATCAACATACAAGATGAGTATCAATAGACTGCCATCCAAAGCTTTCTTGGTGTATAAGCAGTGATCTATGTCACTTCTCCTGAAATCCTGGGATTTCATGAATGTATCAAATTTATGATACCATTCCCTTGGTGCCTGTTTGAGCCCATAAAGACTCTTTTTCAGCTTGCATACAAGCTTCTCCTTCCCATTCACTGCATAACCCTCTGGCTGTTGCATATATATCTCCTCATGGAAATCACCGTGAAGAAAAGCAGTCTTCACATCCATCTAAATCAAATCCAGATCATCATGAGCAACCAAAGCTAATACAGCTCTAAGTGTGGTCATTTTGACCACTGGAGAGAAGATCTCATCAAAGTCCACACCATATTCCTGCTTGAAGCCCTTAGCCACTAACCTGGCTTTGTATCTTGGCTTTGCATCTTGGCTTTGCATCTGGTGCAACTTTGAGCCTGTAAACCCACTTGCATGGCAAAACCTTCTTGCCTGTAGGCAAATGCACCAACTTCCATGTTCCATTTTTATGCAGAGAATCCATCTCTGACTTCATAGCACGCTCCCAAAGAGCCTTGTCTGCCCTCTGTAAAGCCTCCTTATAACATGAGGGCTCCCCACAATCAGTGAGCATCACGTAGTCAACCCCTGGAACAAACCTGTCAGGGGCTCTGGAGGGTCTAGTGGACCTCCGTACCCAATGACCATCATTTGCACGTTGCTGTCCAGCCTGCATATCACCTATTGGTGGCTCCTGTTCCATGCCATAAGGTTGAAAAATCATGCCCGGTATTTCCTCTAATTGTGGTATATCCAAAGGGATATCTTCTGCCATCTCTGGCTGTCCATTTGGACCATTTTCAGCACCATTTACGGGCTGGTTTTGCTACTGTAATGGCTGATTTACAGCCCTTGGTTGTTGTCCATGATGTCCATCATCATCAAAGATGACTCTGCGAGGCTCCTGTTGCGTTGCAGGCTCCTTATACATGCATGTTTCATCAAAAATGACATCATTGCTGCGTATAATCTTTCTATTCACTGGATCCCAAAGTCTATACCCCATTTCACCTCTGTCACCATATCCTAGGAATATGCATTTGTGAGACTTAGGATCAAGTTTGGTGCGCATTTCCCTGCGTATGTGCACGTACGCAACGCAACCAAACACTCTCAAGTGCTTGTATGACGGAGGCTTCCCTGTCCATACTTCTTCTGGCACTTTCCCACCAAGCCTCGTGTTAGGTGACCTGTTTATAAGATGAACGGCTGTCATAACAGCTTCAGCCCAAAAACCATGAGGTAACGCAGCATGTGACAACATAGAACGAACCTTCTCCTGAATGGTCCTGTTCATCCTCTCTGCTGTCCCGTTTTGTGGAGGATCATAAGGAGTAGAGAGCTCCCTCTTGATGCATTTAGCATCACAAAAGTCCTGAAACTGTTTGGATATATACTCTCCACCATTGTCGGAACGCAAAGCCTTCAGTGTTTTGCCAGTTTGATTCTCAACAAGAGCAACAAACTTCTCAAACACTGAGAATGTTATCATTCTTCAAACGAAGAGGATAAACCCACACCTTGCGTGTGGCATCATCAATAAAAGACACAAAATATTTTGCCCCTCCCAAAGAAAGCTGAGGCATCTCACATACATCTGTATGCACAAGCTCTAACTGAGCATCTTTCTGTCCAAGAGCCTTCTTGTGGGGACACTGGAGTTGCCTGCCATATAAACAATGCTCACAAAACTGAAAACTTGAAAACTTTAGAGAAGGCAAGTAACCAAAACGAGACAATTGCTCCATTCCTTTGACACTCATGTGTCCCAACCGGCTATGCCACATAGAGATTTCCGACAGCTCGGTTGCATTTACATTAGCATGGTGACAAACACATGCATGCATGAAGTAAAGAGTGTCCACCTTAGAGCCTCTGGCAACAACCAGTGAGCCCTTACTAATCTTCCACTTTCCACGACCAAATGTGGTAACATAATCAGCATCATCAAGCTGTCCAGTAGAAAGCAGGTTCTTCTTGATCTCAGGCACATGCCTGACATCATGGAGCATAAGCTGTGAGCCATCTGAAAACACAAGCCTCACATCACCTCTGCCAAGAATCTTGCATGCATGGTTATCACCCAAATAAACTACTCCTTCATTGCCAGCAGTATACCTGACAAACAAGTCTCTGCAACCTGTGACATGAAAGGAGGCACCTGAATCAATGATCCATGAGTACATACCATGACCATCTCCTGCAAGTAGTGAATGGGCATCAAGTGAAGACGTGAATAGGACCTCATCCTCACTGTCACATCCATGTGACACATTGACTTCTTCAATCTTGACTCCACTTTTGCCCTTTGGCTTTGCATCTTTGGCTTCATCTTTGTCTTTGTCTTTTCCTTTGCCCTTTTCCTTTTGATCATTCTTCCATTTGTAGCATTGCTTTTTGATGTGTCCCTTGCCACAATAATGGCATTCCAAGTCCTTTTTGGAGCGGGACTTGCTCCTTCCCCGTTCTTGGCTTTTACCCCTTTGCTGGGATCTCCCACGTGCATTCATTGCATTGGACTTTCCAACAGAGTTGTTCTTCCTGTTCATCTCCTCTTGAAGAAGAGCACCCTCAACATCTCCATATGACAGCATAGCATTCGAATTGCTAGTGGCTGTCCTGAATGTGTCCCAACTCTAACTCTCTGGCAAAGTGCATAAGAGAAAAGCGGCTTTGAACTCATCGTCCATTGCCAACTTTTGATTTATAACTTGGCTGACAATACCATTAAACTCATTTAGATGGGCTGCCATAGACGCCCCTTCCTTCATTTGAAGACCTATGAGTTTCTTCAACCAATACACTTTGCTTGAGGCACTTTGCTGGGCATACAAGTCCTGCAATCTTTGCCACATTCCCCAAGCTGTCTTCTCTTCACAAATGCTGAAATGTAAAGAGTCTGACACACACAACATGATAGTAGATCTTGCCAGCTCATCCATATCTTCCCACTCTTCAGCAGTAAGAGAAGCGGGCATTACACCCCTTTCTTTGATAGGCTTGTGCTGCTTCTTTTGGAGCAACACATTATAGCACTGGGTTTGCCAAATATCATAGTTATGTGAGCCTTCAAGCTTCTTGATGTGAAGCAATGAAGAGCTCTCACCTGTGGTTGCCATAGCAATATGCAACCTGTCAATGCCTGACTCCCTGCAAGTGTGCAAACACTGCACCAAAAGCACACAAAGTGCTCACAGTTGTTCTCCCAAAGATTATCTCCCACTGCGGAAGCACAAATGCAACTCTACTCCCACTGAATGTGATGAAATCACCAAAATCTGGTTGCTGCAGATTTAGGACAGCACCTTAAATGTGCTCTGTTCCCCTTCCAAAGTACTGTACAACAGTACTAAGTGCTCACCAATGATGTACCAAACCTGTACCGGCAAGTATGGCAGCTGAAAATGAACCTTTTCCTCACTCAAATCAGTGTACAGCCATGCCAAAACTTGCACAAAGTTGTACCAAATCTGTACCAGCAAGTACAGCAGCAATAAATGCTCTCTTGGCTGTCCAAATGAGTGAAAATCAGACTTTTATAGTCCCGACCACTGCATACAACAGTCCCGAACGGAAATTGGGCAAAAGCCCCTTGACTGCAAGCTGATTTCTGAGGATTCAAGGCATAAAAGTCTTGCCTGCTGCTTTGCCAAGCTCAACAAGCATAAAATCTTGAAAAGCCCCTTGATTTAAGATCAATTTCTGATCATACATGGTACATTGACGCACATGAAGGCATCCAGAGTCTTCACAATGCTTCCCCCTGGCCACATATACATCCAATACATAAAAGCCCCTTGATTTACAGGCACATTAAGTGCTTGTCAGGCATCAACACATTGCCCAAAGCATCAAATACGATTGCTTGCATGCAAATCAATCCAATCGGCACAAAAGCCCTTTGATCTGCACTGCAATTTGCTGCATTTTTGCCCGAATGTGCGATTTCTCACATCATACAGCATGTATGAATGCTTAATTGCACAATTACATCAAAAGCCCCAAATTTTGACATCCAATTTCCTGCAAATTGATCCTGATTGTGACCAATGTCACCCAATTTTGCCAATTTTGCTCAAAATTTGAGCAATTTGGCACCTGTACCTGCTCAATTGATGATAATTGACAAGGAAAATCCCAAAATTAAAGGCAAATACCTCTTAATTTTTGAATTTCTACAATTTGCAGGCTGAATTTCTTTGTGTTGATGCTGTTGCAGAAAGGGGGGGGGGGGGGGGGGCGCTTCTTGCTGATGTTGCTGAATCGGATGCTGCTGCTGTCTGCTGAAAAGGGTGCTTCACGTGTGTTGATGCTGATGCGCCTGCTGTGCAGGTACGGATGGCTGGGCAGCCCTCTGCGCTGCCTGGTTGGGCAGCGTGGCTGCTGCTGGGCAGCAGCTGAGCAGCCCACGTCTGCTGGCTGCCTACGCCCAGCTGCTGCGCAGCAAAGTATAGTGCGACGGGCTCCACCTCGCCTACTCACGCGGACCACCACCACGCCTTCGACCGGCCCATAACCAGCAGGTCGACTAGGTGTTGACGGACAGCCTCCTTCGCTCGCACCGCTTGTCGCCTACTTCCAAAGAGAAAAAAAACGAACACAAAGTGCCGACTCAATGTTGCTGCCACCTTCTCTTTCCGCCCACCTGCCTGCGAGGACTGCTGCGATGCTGTAGATGGTTCGCTACCTGCTGTGCGCTGACTCAATGTTTGCTGTGCAGCGCTTTGCAGCACCTGTGCCTTGCTCACGCTGGCCAAATTCCAGCGCTATTTCCAAATGCTCACTCGCACAGGAAACTTGCAGCGCACGTGCTCCTCGCTGAGCACCAGAAAGTTCCTCTGCTCGTGCCAAGCTCAAGGCTCCATAGCCGAGCTTCTTCTTCGCGATGAAGATGACTCCGCACACCCGCGCACACACGGACACAACCATGGCTCTGATACCAGTTGAATGGGAGAGTTAATTAGGGTTAGAGTTTCATGTGGGAAACATACACAGAGAGAAGAAAGAGAGAGAGAGAGTTGTGGGGATAAGTCAACTCACCAAGTGAGTGTGTGACTCCCCTATCACACATGTATATTTGCACTAGTACACATAGTGCACTTAGTACATTAAAAGTTCTAAGTGTACTATGTACTATAACTTATGGGCTAGTACACACTATAAGGGTGGGCATAATGCCTTGACCCCAACAGTTTTGACTATTGTCGATCCAAATGAGCCATGTCTTGGAGACAGACGCTAGTGATGAGGCCATTGGGGCCGTACTTATGCAAAGGGGACGCCCAATTGCATTTGAGAGTAAAAAGTTAGATCGTGCGCAGCGTAACTACTCGGCTTACGAGCGAGAGTTACTAGCGATAGTTCATGCACTGAAAAAGTGGAGACACTATTTATATGGTGCTCCTTTTGAGGTCCGGACGGACCATGAAAGTCTGAAATGGCTTTCAAGTCAAAGTGAACTGAAGGGTAGAAAAGCTCGGTGGGCCGAGATTCTACAGGAGTTTGACCTTCAGATACATTACCAGAAAGGCAAGTATAACGTGGTGGCAGATGCACTTAATCGCATGCCACAGATTAATGAACTTAGTTTAACAGTCTTCAAGAATGATTTCTTGGAGTCACTACGTGGTTTATGTAAGCACGATCCATCTTTTACAGAGGTCTGGCGCGCTGTACATGTACGCACTTCTTCACAGACGCGACCACCTCCCTCGTTGGCACGGATTGCTAGTCCGGAGAGACTGGTCGAAGGTGCAACGGGAAGGGAAGCGAGAGTTAGTCTGGAGAGACTAGCCGTGTCTTCTGGGTATAGTTTGGAGCCGGAGAGCTCTGACGTAGGCCCTTCATCACCTTTGACTGCCACGGCTTCAAAGGGGGGTGAAAAACTTCGTCGGGGGGGGGGGCGAAATATGCTAATTACTCCATTGACGACGGGTACTTACTCTACAAGGGTAGAGTATGTGTACCAACTATTGGTGACTTTCGGGTCCAAATTCTTAAAGAAAGTCATGATAGTCCAAGTGCGGGTCATCCCGGGATTCAGAAGACCTATGCACTAGTAAAAAGACAGTTTTATTAGCCTAGTTTGTTTAAGGACGTCCAGACTTATGTGCTGAAATGCAATAAGTGCCAGGTCAATAAACACGAACGTCTTAAGGTTGGAGGACTACTCCATCCGCTGGAGATTCCTTAGGGAAAATGGAAAAGCATTTCCATGGATTTCATTACCAGTTTACCCAAGACGAGTCGAGAGAATGACTCGGTGTGGGTGGTAGTGGACAGGTTAACTAAAATGGCAAAGTTTATCGCCAAGAAGAAAACTGTTAAAACGCCAGAGTTGGCAAAACTCTTTATTGAACATCTCTACAAGCTATATGGCCTGCCCGTAGATATAGTGTCAGATAGAGATAGAAAGTTCAGCAGTCATTTTTGGAGGGAAGTCTTCAAAAAGTTGGATACTACTCTGAGTATGAGTACGACAGATCATCCGGAGTCTGATGGTCAAACTAAAAGTTAACCAAATTCTAGAGGATACGTTGAGTTCTTATGTTAGTAAGAAGCAATCTAATTGGGAAGAGTACTTGCCCTTATTGGAGTTTGCCTATAATAGCTCCAAACACTCAGCGACTGGATTTACACCATTCATGTTAATGTATGGATTCCAGCCGAGATCTCCGATGGCTGAAGGCCTAGAAAAGAAGAAGATTCAATCTGTCAAGGATTTCCTTGAAGATATGAATGATATGCTCAGAGCCGCACGTGAGAGCATTCGTAGCACTCAGGATCTCGCTAAAACTTATGCGGGTAAAGGACATAGAAAGGTGACCTTTGCAGAAGGTGACTTTGTATTCCTCAAGGTTCCTGCACAGTCAGAAACCATGAAAACGGGAAAGTGTGATAAACTTTCTCCGAGATATTGTGGTCCTTTTAAAATCCTTTTAAGAAGATTGGGGACGTAGCATATAAACTTGAGTTACCGGAGAGTTCTCAAGTCCATCCTGTCTTCCATGTCAGTAAACTGAAGAAATCAGTTCACGGGTTAGAGAACACAGTTTCTCCAGAGATTTTGGTGGACTTGATAGAGCCACCAAAGATACCACATGAACCTGAAAAAATTCTAGGGTATCGTGACAGACAAACCCGACATAAAGTGTACCAGGAGGTACTTCTTAAATGGACAGACAGGGATGAGGAGGCAGCTACTTGGGAACGCCGTAGTGCAATTTCCAAGAGGTTTCCCCAGTTTGTTTTCGAGGACGAAAACTCTTCTTAAGGGGGGAGTAATGTCACGTAGGCTGTAACGCCTGTGACCGACGACAGACCGGATGGCCGAGGACGTGGCCATCCGAGGTTCAGTGGGAGAGGACGCCCATGCGGAGTCATGGGCGGCCACGCTAGTGTGGATGGCAGGCCACACACTATATAGCCTGGGGAATGAGGGGCAATCCTCATCCTTCCTCTGCGGCTGGGTGGTGAGCCAGAGGCCGTCCCCTCCTGTAGTAGCACCCGTAGCGGTGCTAAGGAGATCTAACACGCAGAGTGCTGAAATGAAGCACAATGGTGGCAAGCACAAGACTTCCCAGCCGGCTACTCTCAAGGTTACCACCTCGGGGGAAAAGGCCAAAACCAAACGGGGTCTTCCCCAGGACAGAGCACGGGAGCCTCTCGCTCCAAAAACTCAACCAATGCGCCCAAGCTTACTCCAGACCACAGTTGCATAGAAACGCGTTTTGTACAGGTTCGAAACGTACGAAACGTTTCGAAACGTTTTGTACTGTACGAAACGCGTTTTTTTCATCATGCATATTTTAAAAACCTTAAAAAACGAATCGTTTCGTGAAGCGTACGGCGCACTTCGTTCACGTTTTCCAGTGGCGGCCGCCTGTGACTTCGCCGATTTGTGTGCCAGCCTTCCATCGCTCGTGTCAGCCCGCCTGCTCCTTGGTGTCCTTGGGCCTTGTAAAGGTCTTCCAAAGGGGTAATGTCATGTTTTGCTTTATGTTGGTTTTCTCTGCACAACTCACAAAGCAGCACACTTTTTTCTCTTCCATCAATATTTATGGCATATCTTCCACGGTCCACCCTTGCTCTATTGAGGCCTGACTTCTAAGGCTATCTACCTTCTCTTTCCCTTGCTCTATTGTTGGCCAAGATGACAGTTAAAATCATGAATCATATAATGAGATTAGTTTATGTTCTGTGTCGCACTTGCAGGGCCAACAATAGACTCTCCTCAGCACAATTGGAGAAATAGACTCTCCTCAACACAATTGGAGAGGCTTGTCTTTTGTCATTGCAATCTCCGATTGCTAGAACAAAAGGGTCATCCCATTGAGCCTCGCCAAGTGAATCCAGATAAGATTGATATCATGAAGTGCAAGGAGATTCCCGACATTCCTCAAGAGGGGAGAGACATCTATTCTATGCTCTATGAGGAGATCATAGCTCCGGCTCGCACTACACGATCTTCTCGAGAGGCTAGTACTAGTGGTGCACCTGCACCTCTAGAGGATGAGGCATTTGAGGACTCGGCTACCGGCAGTGACCTTGAGAGTGAGGCTGCATAGGTAGAAGATGCAGATGAGGATGAGCATGAGGATGCAGATAGTAGCTAGCAGCTGCCAGTATCATTTTATTTGGACATGTTATTTAGTTTAAACTTTGGACATGTTATTTATTTTGATCTTGGATTTTGAGTCATGACTCATCACCCACGTGGTGATCCTTTTGATTTCTGTTTAGTCATCAGTGATCACCCACGTGATTTGTGATATCATCATATCTTACATGTATTTTGTTTTTATTGAAATGAATTCAATGTGGTCTCTTATAAGTTATGTCAACACTTTTTTCTTTTGTATATTTCAAGTTAAAAATATACATGTTTTTTCTATTTTGTATGAAACCTTTTTGTACCCGTTTCTTACCTTTTATGAAACGTTTCTGAAACGTCTGGCAACACTGCTCCAGACCAGAAAGCGGAGGCAGGTAAGACTGGTGGCAAATTGAGTGCTGAGGAGATTGCTCAATACAAGGAGGGTAGGTGTTTCTTTTGTCATACAAAAGGACACACTTCTCAGGAGTGTCCTAGAAGACTACGCTCCAAAGACCGCTGCCTCAGCCTCCACAGCTTTCGTGGTGAGCCCACCTCCCACACAGACCCCAGTGGCTCTCCCTAGTTCTTCAAATCCCAATGTTGCAATTGGAGCAATCATTAGCCAGGAGCTCGAAGATAAGCAGGACGCCCATGACCAGGAGTATAAGCGCAACGAATTGCTCGAGACCTTTGGCTACATAGGTGGCCAGAAAGTCATTATCTTGTTTGACAGCGGCATCACGGATGTCACCATTTGGTCCATCTCCATTTCTGGAGCCACTTCTATGGGATTGTCACTCCATAGAACGGCCAGATTTGTACCATGTTCGCATGTGGCCAGACCAGTGCCCCATGTGAAAGGGTCAGTATCTTGTGTCACATGGACGTGAACCAGTTTTGTGCCACCCATGTGTGACTAGTATTGTGCCATATGGACAGGAGCCTCTTTGCTGCCACCCTTGTATCACCAAGATTGCGTCTTATCCATGGGATTGTCACTCCATGGTAGAACTGATATTTGTGCCGACCTTGTCTATGGGATTGTCACTCCATAGGAAGGGTCGTGCCAGGATGTGTTTTTTGCCTATGGGACTATCACTCCATAGGAAAACCAGGACTTCACATTTCTGTTGCGCCAGTTTTGTGCCCGACAAGAAATCCTTGCACAAGTTTCATGAAAGGGAGATTTCGTCCATTACATGTGCACATGCATTTATGTTTGTATGCATAAACTTGTTTTCGCATGATTTGTTTTCGTGTGTTTGCCTGCTATGACGTGCCAATACACTGGACGAGGACGCCCCCAATGTACCGTGGGTGTGCTGTCTGCTGACAAGTTGTTGTGGCGTGTGAACAGTTGATAAGTATTGCCCCTTTTGGCCTTTTCAAACGTAAAATCCATGAAGTAATGTAAACTTTAATGTTTATAGGGTTGGATGTTCACACATTTAAAATATTGTTCGGACACTTTCTAGTGTGGGTGCCCATGAGCTAACCTTTGAGTAAGATTTAATAATATTTAAAACATCTATTGCATGGGCAACGTTTCTTTCCCCACACATGGAAGGTATTGAGGGGGGTGGTTGATGAAAGGGAGGCAACTACAAAATTAGGGGAAAGTAGTTGATTTTTGACTACTGTTTTTGCACCCGCCAACTGTCCTTCTACTCGCCTGCAGTTTTTGTACCTTGCTACAGCATCAGTACCCGACTGCAGCAACTGTACCCGGCTATCAATACCTGCACCTGGCTACCAGCACCTGTACCTCGCTGCAGCAAAACTGTCCCGACTATCAATACCTGTACCTGCCTGCAGCAATTGTACCTGCCTGCCAGCACTGTACCCAGCTGCAGCAGTTGTACCCGCCTACCAGCACTGTACCCGGCTGCAACAATTGTACCTAGCTGCAACACCTCTACCCGCCTGCCGATTACCTGTTTACAGCCCTACAACACATGATTATTACTAATTTGCAATTACCACGACTGTACATGTTGATTGTCCCCTTTGTACCGGTTGACTGCTCTGTTTGTACCTGTTGTTTGCACCCACTAGGAGTACAATAAAAAGGGAATAATCTTCTCTGCTGAGATTTGAATTAAAATCTTTGCCAGGTATTTGTTTCTATATTTTATTTCAAATTCAGATAAAAATTAAAGTTAAATGTTGCTTTTACAAGCTTTGTGTAGGCGTGCATCACCCCCAGTTGCCTTCACCATGGAAGGCCACTAGGATAGTGATTTTTTCCATGATTTCCCTGACCGCGCCCTCACCTTTAGAGGAGCTAGTGAAGGTCATGTGGATATGAGGAAAAACAACCTGGAAGCACCGGGTATTTCTCCCTCTGCGGTGCTTCACCTTGCCATGCGTTAGTACGGGCGTGCCTGTTGGTGTACGGTCCCGGAAGACCAGTGAGGGCAGGTGTTCACCCAGTGAAGGTGGGAGGCTGCCTGTGATTTGGTCTACTACGACAGTTGATTCTTCATCAACAAAATCTTATTGTATTTCAGTTGTTCTCACTCCATGTGATGGAGAAATCTGGCCATGAGGCCTGTGAACACTTGTACATATAAATACTCCAAGAAATACAAACTGTATTGAGAGGGGGGCCGGCCCTTTCCGGCCCCAATGATGGTGCTTCTCGCGATTCCGATGCATTGCTTGGAAGGCACAAGGCCTCTTGAGAGAAGTTATGACAGTGCATTCATGGGACAACCATCCCGTGGAAAAGAGCCTATGCATGAGGATGAGCCCAATGCATTGAGGGCTAAATTGGAGCACATGAAGAAGCTTTTGCAGGCAAAGGAGCAAGAACTGAAATTTTTGCATGAAGATCCCCATGCACAAAGTGTCATTGAAGCAAGGAAAGCTGATGCTATGGTAGATACGACCTTCGAGTCCATGGCTTGTGAAGTGGGCAAGAAGCCAAGCGATTTGGCACTCTCCTACCTCATCCGCAAGGGTGATCTAAAGGAAGGAGAGGATGGAGAGTTAGTATTTAAGAATCCACCTCGTTTGAAGCAGGGAGACCCAGCATCTCAACGGTTGAGGTCTTTTATACACAAGGAAGAGGTATCAGTCACTTCTCGCCATGCATCTTCTCCTCATGGGACAGGAGGCAACAAGTATGTGCATGTTGGAGCTAGTGGGCGACATGATGGCCTTGTGGATTCAAAGAATGTATATCATGGAGAGAGTGGTCGGCATGCAAGCCAAAAGACTTTGCCCATTGAGTGTCTCGTGGTGAGACATTGCATCATTTGGGGAGGTCACACGCATCTGGGCCACATATTCATAATGCACATGCCACCGTGACTCTTGAAACATCTTTGGTTGCCCATGAAGCCCATGCAAAGCGGGCTGCCCCGTTGAATAAGGGGAAAAGAAAGAGAGAAGAACATGTATCACATTCAAAAAAGCTCAAGGAATTCAAGGCAGGGGACAAGTCCGTGAAATTTGATGCCTTTCATGGAGAGTATGATGCCTCTAAGGTGCTAGCTTTTGTGGCACAGTTTGACATTGCTTTTAGTGATGAGGACTTCACTCAGAAGTCCAAAATTCGTCATGCAAGCATGTTCTTGAAGGGGACAGTTGTCCATTGGTGGAAAACTGAAAAGACCACCAAAGATCCCATTTGCACTTGAAAAGAGTTCAAGGACAGATTTTATGCCCAAATTTTTGCCTCCTAATGCGGAGCAAACTCTCACCCAAAAGTGGGATAGACTTGAGCAAAACGACAATGAAAGTGTGCGGCAGTACGTAAATAAGTTTTGGAAAGTGTTGCTTGAGGTAACTCCCTTTATGCAACTCTCCGAAGATGAAAGGAAGAGGAAGTTTTATCGTTCGGGCATTGAATTGCACCCGAAACACACTCTTCAGCAACTCATAGCATCTGCTCTTGCTACGGAGCAATTGATGCTTAAAATTAAGCAGGATCGCGGAGGTTCTAAGGGCAAAGAGAGAACTATCCCAAACCTGCAAAAAGGTGGACAGCCACCTAAAAAGAGCTTTCGGGAAGCCCAAAGGGGTGGTAACGCTGAAAGAACCCCATCCAAAGACATTGCACCAAAGAAGAACAAGTTTGGCTTGACCCCTGAGCAAAGGGAGCAATATGCCAAAGAGGGGAAATGCTTTTCTTGTGGTAGTAAAGAGCAAATGTTTAGGCAATGCCCCACCCTCAAGCAAAAGCATGAAGACAAGCCACCAAAGGCAAATGTGCATGCCATACCCGATGTGCAGGGTACCACTGACCATGATGGCAAAGAGAGAGTGGTATGCAAAGCTTGGGGACAAATCAAGGATCAGCCCGCCTTATTCATGTTTGATGATTATGCAACATATAATTTTATCTCTACACAGATGGCAGCCGCCTTGGGCATAGAGATTGGGGACATGGGACCCCAAATTAAAGCAGAGGCAGCTTTTGTTGGCAAAGAGGTGCAGGTCACGCCTCTTATTGGAAATTTGCGCATTCATATATAGGGTTGTTTGGATCATGAGCATTTCTTGATTGCCCCACTCAATGGATGTGATGTATAACTTGGCAAGCCTTGGCATCATCGGCTTGAGCCCCGCAAAGAATATAAAACCAACAGGATCACCTTTATGCATAGAGGCTACATGCATGTCATTGATGCTAACAAGGAAGAGGATTCCATCCTAGTTGTTTCTTACATCCAAATTAATAAGGCAATGAAAAAGAGTCTTTCTGTGTACTTGGTTTTTGTTCGTGACAAAATTGAACAAAGTAATGTGAATGTGGATGTATTGACTCAAGATAGACTGAGTTTTCTTAATGCATATAAAGATTGTTTTGCCGATGCATTGCCAAGAGAACTACCACCTGAGAGGCCCGAGGATCATCACATAGATCTTGTGCCAGGTAGTAACAAACCCGCATATCATTTGAGTGCCACACAACAAGAGGAGATTATGAAGCAGGTTACTGACCTCTTAGAAAAGGATTAGGTTCAACCAAGCTCCTCTTAGAAAAGGATTAGGTTCAACCAAGCTCCTCGCCCTTTTGTTCTCCCGTACTTCTTGTGCAAAAGAAGGATGGATCTTTCCGCATGTGCGTGGATTATCGAGCTCTAAACAAGCTCACCATCAAGAACAAGTTTCCAATCCCACGCATAGATGACATCTTGGATAAGCTTGATGGTTCGGCTTATTTCAACCGTATAGATTTGAAGAGTGGTTACCACCAGATTCATGTGGTACCTCAGGATGTCCATAAGACCGCATTCAGGACAGCTTTTGGATTGTATGAATTCTTGGTAATGCCTTTTGGCCTTACCAATGCCCCAGCAACATTCAACCGTATGATGGACAGGATATTTCGACCCCATCGTAAGTTCACAGGTGTATTCTTTGATGAGATCTTGGTTTTCTCCAAGAATGAGAAGGAGCGTAAGACTCATTTGGCTACAGTCTTTGAAGAGTTGCGAAAGCATAAACTCTTCATAAATGATAAGAAAATCTCTCAGAGATACACTATTTGGGGCAGATCGTATCCAAAGAGGATGTAAGAATGGATCATGCTAAAATTGAAACCATTCGAAATTAGCAAGAGTTGCAAAATGTACATCAAGTGCGTAGCTTTCTTGGGTTATGTTCATACTATAGGCGATCCATCAAGCATTTTGCCAAGATTGCCTCGCCATTGCATGATCTTACAAAGAAGAAAGCGACCTTCAAATGGACTTCGAATGAGAAAGATGCCTTCTTGCAACTCAAAAATGCTATCATTTGTGGGCCCGTGTTGATTGTTCCCGACTTGCAAAAGCCATTCACGGTGGAATGTGATGCATGTGGGATTTGTATAGGGACAGTCCTAAATCAAGTGGGTCATGCACTTGCTTATGAAAGCAGTCGATTGCATGATGCCGAGATCCATATGGACATTTATGAAAAAGAGCTCTCGGTTGTAATTCATGCCTTAAAAATATGGAAGCATTATCTTCTTGGGACTGAATTTGTAGTCAAGACAGATCACCAAAGCTTGATATTTTCTATCTCAAACAAAGCTTTCGGAGAAGCAAATGAGAATGGCAAACTTTCTTTTCATGTTTCATTTTCAGATTGTGCACACTACGGGAAAGAAGAACTTAGTGGCAAATGCTTTGTCCAAGAAGCCTTATATAACTGCACTTTCAGTGGCCTCTCATGGGGACTTATCTTCCATGCATGATTTGTATCATTTGGATGCTGATTTTTCCCATATATGGACTGATTTGATGGCTGGTCACTCGCATGCCTCTTATGTGATCAAAGAGGGTTATCTTATGAAGGATAACTGCTTACGTGTGGTGAAGGATTTGCGTCCATAGGTTATGGAGGAATGTCATACTCCACCTTATGTTGGTCATAGAGGTATTTTACCTACCACACGCATGATAGAAAGATATTTCTTTTGGCCAAGCATGCGTAAAGACATTGAGGCATATGTACGCGCATGTATTACTTGCCAAAAAGTGAAATTTGATAGGCAAAAGCCTCCAGGTTTGCTTCAGCCATTGCCTATTCCCTTGCAGCCATGGGAAAGTATTACTATGGACTTCATTATGGATTTGCCTAGATCCCAGTATGGGAATGATGCTATTTGGACCATAGTTGACAGGTTTAGCAAGCAAGCTCACTTCTTGCCCATCAAGAAAACCATTAAAGTTGATCATATGGTGAAGCTTTTCCTTGCTCACATCTTCAAGCATCATGGTATGCCTAAGTCCATTATTGGGGATAGAGATCCCAGGACTACGAGCCTCTTTTGGAGGACTTTCTTTGATAACATGGGCACTAAGCTTGAGTTCTCATCTGCTTATCACTCCCAAACAGATGGTCAAAGTGAGGCTGCAAATTCTGCTGTATTGGATTTGTTGAAGTGTTGTGGCA
The DNA here is from genome assembly GCF_041138505.1 of Cibotium barometz. Classification (NCBI taxonomy): domain Eukaryota; kingdom Viridiplantae; phylum Streptophyta; class Polypodiopsida; order Cyatheales; family Cibotiaceae; genus Cibotium; species Cibotium barometz. Next base: position 16,068,901 of record NC_141052.1, on the reverse strand, counting down.
GATCAAAAAGGTGCTTGGGAGAAGTATCTTCCACTTGTAGAGTTTGCAACCCTGCCCTGCACATGAGGGGCTGCTTCCGCTGACAGCTACCGGGAGTCCGGTGCGCGGAGGGGACAGAGGGATCTCACAGGATCATTGCATTTTAGTTGATGTTCATGGTTTTTTGATTTTTTAACACTTTCGCTATCATATTGTTTGTTGAAAATCACCATCACCATATTGTCTGTTGAAAATCACCAAACTTTGCAAGCATGTGGGGGTGAGGCTCCCCCACATGCTTGCAAAGTTTTGTTCCACGGGAAAGGCCCCGTTTGAGATTATTTATGGCATAGTGGTCTTGCCACCCACCTTCATACAAAGGATGAGATTTTTGTAGCCAATGAGTATGTGCGTGACTTGGATGTAGCCTTTACTCAGGTGCGGACAGCCATTGCAAGGTCACAAGACAAGCATAAGAGGGCTGCCGACAAGCATAGAAGGGACATGCAAGTCAAGGAAGGTGATTGGTATTGCTGAAATTTGAGAAAGCTAGGCTTCGGAAGAGGCCAGGATGAGAGAGACATATCCAAAGCTTTCTACTCGATATTATGCACCCTTCAAAGTGGTTGACAAGATCAATGAAGTGTCCTACATGCTTGCTTTACCTAGTCATTGGAAGATTCACAATGCTTTTCACGTGAGTCTTTTGCAGAAGTATGTGGGGCCAAATCCAGAAGAGCCTGTCACAGAAGATCCGCCCGAGATTGATGAGCTTGAGGAGATCCTCCAGCCAAAGCAGATTGTATTTCACAAAGAGAGAAAGCGACCACATGGGAAGCTTTCCAGGAGATACCTTGTGAAATTCAAAAACTATTTACCCCTTGATGCAAAGTGCATAGATAAGGATTACAAAAACTATTTACCCCTTGATGCAAAGTGCATAGATGAGGATTATTTCGTTGACTACCCACAGCTTTTGCAAGCATATCTTAAGGCTTTTCAATTGAGGTCAACTGTTTAGAAGCCCGGGGGGGATGTCACCATTTGGTCCATCTCCGTCTGGAGCCACTTCTATGGGATTGTCACTCCATAGAACGGCCAGATTTGTACCATGTTCACATGTGGCCAGACTAGTGCCCCATGTGAAAGGGTCAGTGATCTTGTGTCACATGGATAGGAACCACTTTTGTGTCACCCTTGTGTGACCAGTATTGTGCCATATGGACGGGAGCCTGTTTGCTGCCACCCGTGTATGACCAGGATTGCGTCTTATCCATGGGATTGTCACTCCATTGGAGGACTGATATTTGTGCCAACCTTGTCTATGGGATTGTCACTCCATACGAAGGGCCGTGCCAGGATGTTTGTTTTGCCTATGGGACTGTCACTCCATGGGAAAAACAGGACTTCACCTTTCTATCGCGCCAATTTTGTGCCCGACAAGAAATCCTTGCACAAGTTTCATGAAAAGGAGATTTCGTCCATTACATGTGCACATGCATTTATGTTTGTATGCATAAACCTGTTTTCGCATGATTTGTTTTCGTGTGTTTGCTTGCTATGACGTGCCAGTACACTAGACGGGGACGCCCCCAGTGTACCGTGGGTGTGCTTTCTGCTGACGAGTTGATTTTTGGCTGTTGTTTTTGCACCTGCCAGCTGTCCCCCTACTCGCCTGCAATTTTTGTACCTTGCTATAGCATCAGTACCCGCTTGTAGCAACCGTTCCTGACTCTCAATACCTATACCTGGCTACCAACACCTCTACCTGGCTGCAACAATTGTACCCGGCTATCAATACATGTACCTGGCTGCAGCAATTGTACCCGCCTGCCAGCACTGTACGTGGTTGCCAACACTTGTACCTGGCTGCAACAGTTGTACCCACCTGTCAACACTGTATCTGGCTGCAACACCTGTACCCGCCTACTGATTACCTGTTTACAGCCCTACAACACATGATTATTACTAATATGCAATTACCACGACTGTACCTATTGATTGTCCCCTTTGTACCGGTTGTTTGTACCTGCCCTATTTGTACCTACTGTTTGCACCTACTAGGAGTACAACAAAAAGGGAATGATCTTCTCTGCTGAGATTTGAATTAAAATCTTTGCCAAGGTATTTGTTTCTATATTTTATTTCAAATTCGGATAAAAATTAAAGTTAAATGTTGTTTTTACAAGCTTCGCGTAGGCAAGCATCACCCCCAGCTGCCTTCACCATGGAAGGCCGCCGGGATAGTGATTTTTCCCACGACTTCCCTGACCGCGTCCTCACCTTTAGAGGAGCCAGTGAAGGTCATGTGGGTATGAGGAAAAACAGGGAGCAAGGCTAACCTAGGAGCACCAAGTATTTCTCCCTCCGCAGTGCTTCACCTTGCCAGGCGTTAGTACGGGCGTGCCTGTTGGTGCACGGTCCCGGAAGACCAGTGAGGGCAGGTGTTCACCCAGTGAAGGTGGGAGACTACTTGTGATTTGGTCTACTACGACAGTTGATTCTTCATCAACAAAATCTTATTGTATTTCCGTTGTTCTCACTCCATGTTATGGAGGAATTTGGCCATGAGGCCCGTGAACACTTGTACATATAAATACTCCAAGAAATACAAACTATATTGAGAGGGGGAAGGCCCTTTCCGGCCCCAATAATGGTGTCAAGTGTTCTTGGTCATTTTCTTTCAGTTTTGATGTTGCTAATAATGTCCATTGTTGGTATTAGTTAAGTGATCTAAAAATGTGTATTTTGTCTTCCGATTTGTAGGCCTCTTGTAGGGAGCGTTTACAACGGAACAGGCCGCTCGACGTGCCCGTTTCATCCTGACTTTGATGGACAAGCAAGTTGAGGGTTTTAGCACAGGCATGACAACGAGCATCAAGTATGAAGCTCTAGGTGCTAAATTAGTTATTCAGGGCATAGAATTTGTGCATGATTTTATGGTTGCCCCTCTTGTAGGAGGGGCAGACATGATATTGGACATTCAGTGGTTTCACAAGTTCCTTCCGGATGTCAAGTGGGACAAGCACACTTTCCAGATTAGTCGAAATGTGTCAAACGCCCCAGTGACCATTAAGTGTGAGCCAAGAATTCCGAACTTTCCGCTCATAAGACACTTGCAGGCTAAACGAGCAATCAGGAAAGGCGCACAGTGTGCGATGATATACATCCAGACTGCCCAGACGGTGGCCAGTGCTTCCGAGAAGTATTTGGCTCTCCATGAAAAGTTCCAAAAGATTTTTCTTCGGAACAATCTCCCTCCCCAGCTCCCCCCGTCCAGACCGGAGAACCACAATATCGATCTCCTCCCAAGCTCAGAGCCCCCGAGCAAGTTTCCATATCGCCTTTCCAAGGCAATGGAATCGGAGTTGGGCCGCCAACTCCGAGAATTGTTGCAATCTGGCTTCATCCGCCCCAACGTGTCGCCATTTGCAGCACCGATCCTGTTTGTCAAGAAGAAAGATGAGTCTTCTCATTTGTGTGTCGATTATCGTGCACGCAATAAGCTGACTATCAAGAGTAGATTCTCGATGCCTCAAATAGATTATATTCTTGAGAGACTGAATGAGACTAAGGTGTTCTCGAAACTCGATTTAAAGAGTGGGTACCACCAGGTGAGGATTGTGGAGGGGGACATCCCCAAGACAGCCTTCCGTACGGAACGGGCCCACTATGAATTTGTTTGTGGTCATGCCTTTTGGCTTGACGAACGCCCCAACCACATTCAACCGCATGATGATGCGTGTGTTCCGAGAATTAATTGGAAAGTGTGTGTTCATATTTCTGGACGACATACTAGTATTTTCAGCTACGGTTGAGCAGCATGACATTGATGTGGAGAAAGTCCTGAAGTTGTTGGAAAGCAACAAGCTCTACATCAATGAGAAAAAGTTGAAATTTTATTAGTTCGAGGTTCATTACCTTGGATATATAATTAGTGCAGAAGGCATTCGACTTGATCCGGCTAAGGTGGCCGAGATTGTCAATTGGGAAGTATCTCAAACTGCTTATGACATCAAATCCTTTGTGGATATATGCCAGGCATACTCCACCCACATTTTGACCTCTTGACGAATCGCACCGATCTACTAAAGGGTGTCAAGACAAGAAGGCAATGGATTCGAATGACTCCACGAGTGTTGGAGGCATTCAAGAACCTCAAGGTGGCTTTATCAGAAGCGCCTTGTTTAGCACTTGTCTCATGGATGATGGGACGAGCCATTTCAGGTGATCACGGATGCGAGTAACATCGCCATTGGAGATGCATTACAACAAAATGGTAATCCAATAGCTTACATGTCTTGTAAGTTACTGCCCGCAGAAAAGAATTACTCAATCTACGATCGTGAACTCCTCGTAGTTATACAGGCCTTGAAACATTGGAAACATTTTCTTTATGGCCGTGACTTTGAGGTTCGCCCTGACCATCAAGCATTACGGTGGATTCAGACAATGCCAAGGGCACAGTGGAGTGACCGACAGCACCGCTGAAGCCAGATATTCCAGCACATGATTGAGTACCTTCCAAGAAAGACCAATCTAGTGGCTAATGCTCTGAGCAGGATGGAACAAGTAACTTTTATTCAGACCACTAGACTCGACCTTGTTGATACGGGACTAGACGACATAAAGCACACGTACGCGGATTCCGAGGAATTCGGTACACAATGGGAACAGGCATTGGATGCCACAGGACCATGCCACTTTTTGATACGCGATGGTTCGCTTTTCTACAAAGGCCAACTATGTGTCATGAAGTCGTTCAGGGCAGCTCTTCTCCATGACCCCCATGACGCCATTACTGGTGGTCACAGGGGCATGAATTCAACTTTGGAGAAGTTGGAACGGCAATATTATTGGCCAAAAATGAGGCGAGATGTGTTTTCATATGTATAACACTAACACTGTGATATTTGTCAAGAGGTGAAAGCTCCTCATGGAAAGAAGATAGGGTTGTTACAGCCCTTGCCAATTCCCGAGGGACCTTTCCAAGATATTTCGATGGATTTTGTCACGAATCTGCCTCCCAATCCGGGTAAGCATAATACTCAGTGCTTAACTATAGTTGATAGATTTAGCAAATTTGTTATGCTTATTCCATGCAGGGCCAATGTGACCGCCGAAGATGTTGCCCATTTGTTCATTCGGCATTGGTACCTGATAGGCGGGATCCCTAGGACCATAGTGTCAAACCGAGATGCCAAGTTTACCAGTCATTTTTGGAGAACATTGTTTAATAACTTTGGTACTAAATTGAATTTTTCCAGTGCATTTCACCCACAGACGGACGGCTAAACAGAAATCTACAACTAGTTAGCCTTTGATGTGCTGAAGTGTTACGTCCACGATCAGCAAGGTAAGTGGAAATCATATTTGCCGTTAGTTCAAGCTGTTTTGAATGATTCTTTTTCTTCAGCTATTGGCCGTTGGTTCAAGCTGTTTTGAATGATTCTTTTTCTTCAGCTATTGGCAGGACTCCATATGAGGCAATGTTAGGGAGACCATTCTAGTCGCTATTGACCAGGACCTCGTCCTCAGTACCTGAAGCGAGCAGATTCACGGAGTCTTACCAGGAGATTTTAGAGTCAGTAAAAGACAGGTTGGCTAAAGCGCAAGAGGCCTACACTCGACAGGCCAATAAAGACCGAAGGGATATGAAATTTTCGGAAGGTGATTGGGTGTATCTTCGGATTATGAAGAAAAGGTTGAAACAAGTGGGTAAGCGATGCCCAAAGTTGTCATTCAGGAGCTTCGAACCTTTTCACATCCAGAGAAAGATTAACGAGGTTTCAATGAAGTTGAAGCTACCTCCAAGTTGGACTATGCACGATGTGTTCCACGTCAGTTGGTTAAAACCATATGCAAGTCTGATCCCTTCAAAAGTTAAAGACGAGGCGCAACCAGATATCATTGATGAAGCTGAAGTTATGGTTCCAGAACAGATCCTTTTGCACCGCTTCAAGCACGGCTCAGGCCGAAGGCAAAGACAATTCCTCACAAAGTTTCGGGACCGAGGGACCCACGAAGCGGTATGGCTTGACAAAGAGTTTTTCGACGACTATCCGGCGTTATTGACGGATTATTTGGAGGCTATGCAGCTTCCGTCTAGTTAAGCACAAGGGGATGTCACGTGCATCCCGCACTTGGATAATACGTAGACATATCTGTGCAGAAGGTGCAGGACCTGGGGTGGAAAATTGGTCCCATGTGAGCCCAGTCCGGGACGAGTCAGCCACGGTTCCACTCCAATCGTCCCAGGTCAGGTGTGCATTGTCCTGCACATGCGTCCAAGGTCAGGTGTGCATTGTCCTCCACATGAAACAGTGCCAATCCGCGCTGTGAGTCTCCCTCTGGAATGTCAGTGGTTCTGTGTATCTAGTACAACACTGGATGCCGAACCACTGCCAGAGGCCATGCGCATAGGAGCCATAGGTGTGATGCGCAGTGTTGTTTCAGCATTAAATATTATTTAATGCAATCGTGAGGCTTTTAAAACAGCCGCCTGGATTTATACCCGACCAGCATACAGTAGAGGGTATAAATACCCAAGGCATAATTCAGTCCAATCATCTCATATTTCACCAAGTGCTGAAGCCAATCAAAGGACCAAGACAGCCAAGGAGAAGCTAACTGTCACGTGCATCCCGCACTTGGATGCCACGTAGACATATCTATACAAAAGGTGCGCGACCTGGGATGGTAAACTAGTCCCATGTGAGCCCAGTCCGGGACGAGTCAGCCAAGAATCCATCCCAGTCGTCCGAGGTTAGGTGTGCATTGTCCTGCACAGGAGTCCAAGGTCAGGTGTGCACTGTCCTGCACATGAAACAGTGCCAGTCCGCGCTGTGAGTCTCCCTCTGGAATGATGTCAGTGATTCTGTGTATCTGGTATGGTACTGGATGCCATATCATTGTGTAGGTAGTTAGGGTTTGCTTTTAGGAAAAGGGGCCAGCCCATAGGACTACCCCGAGTCTTTGTGTGGGCATGGGGATAGTGTAAAACCACCCCCATGAGGGCCAGGAAGGCCCTGGTTGAACCCACCAGCCATGAAGGGGCTGTGGGACAGCCCTAGGGGCAGACTAGGGGAAGCATACAGGCTGTACAGCCTAGTTATGGCTGTAAGGGCAGGGGCAGCCCAACAGGCTGCCCAGTCCCCAAACAGCCTAAAGACTATGCCTAGCCCCTAAGGAATCATGCACATAAAGCCCAGCCAACAAGGGAAGAAAAGCGCAGCTTTTATTGAATTTTCTAGCATTTAATGCTAATATTCGATCGTGGGACAGGATTATTGGTGGCCGCCTGGATTAAAGCTGGCCGCCTGCTGTTAGTAGATAGTATAAATAGGTGAGCGCATAATCCATTGAGTTATCCCATAATTCACCAAGTGCTCAAGCAACCAAAGGGCCAGGACAGCCAAGGGCTTGCTAATGCAAAGGGGTGAAGGACTGCAGGTCAAGGGCAAAGATTTCTTGTGATATGCAGCGGAAGTCTTTGTATTGGAAGATCCTGTCACACAAATGCTCACACCGTCTTCTGTATCCTGAGTTTCGTGAGTTTAGCAATCCATTTCAATACTTCAAACTTTAAAGAGTAGAGAGAGAGAGATATGAGAACTGTACACCAGATTGGGTCCCGAATTACCCACTGAAGGGCCCCCTATCCCGATAACGAGATAGTATTTGCTTTATTTCTTTGGAGAGAATGACTGTGGACTGTAGATAAGCCAAACGCAAGATCTCGGAGGATCGAAGAGTGGCTGATCTGTACACTACTGTAGAAACACCTCGATGACTTGATCTCGAGCCTATGCACTCTTCCCAAGGGCATGAGGAAGGGCTGCACACCTGAGGCTGAGAGAAGAAGAAGGTGGACTGTTCTACACTATGTTAGAATGCTGAAAACACTTATGAATGCTGTGTTACCTTCACCAGATGACTGCTGCATGTGTGGATGATGCATAGAAGGCTGGACACTGATGCAAACAGCAGATTCGGGGCTGGAAACTGCTGTAGACTGAATCTTCAGGGCTGGAAACTGCTGTGGACAGAAACGCAATCCTGTAGAGATGCTGTTGGACTGAAACGGATGAGAAACAGAGGCTGCAGACTGCTGCTGTACGGCTGGACAGAAAACGCAGAGAAGCTGCTGTACGGCTGGTCAAAAACGCAGAGAAGTTGTACTGTTTGCTGGTGTTGAACTGGGCTGATTTGGATGCTGAATCTGGGCTGAATGGATGCTGAAGGCAGGCGCCTAGGGCTAACTGAAGCTATGGTTTCTCAAGGGGCTGGAGAAGCAAGCTTATGGGCTCTAGGGCTGGATTAGTCTAGGGCTGAAAGCAAGGGTGCTCCTAGGGCTGAGGAGAAGAGCTCTTAGCACAATGAAGACTGAATGAGAAAACAAGCTCTATGCAAGCCTATTTATACTAACTGGAGGTTGGTCATTTAATAAAGTTTATATTTATAAATGCCCAATAATGCAAATAATGCCAAATAAATACTAATAAATATGGGAAAAATACCAGATAAATCCCAGTAAATTCCCTAAGGCTTTGGGGATGTTCTAAATGATGCACAGGCATATGAATGCATATTATGCAGGATGCAGAGTGCTTTCTGATGCAAACCCTAAGGCTTCTACTGACTCTACATGCATGAATGATTCTCTCCAAGTGGGTTAAGGGACTTGACTGACTGACTGACTCGCTAAGGCTGAGGAATGACCTACGTAGCTCATGCCTGACTTATCCTTGACTGAGGATGTACAATGGGGTCACGGCGTACGACAAATATCATCCTATTGGGTTCTAAAACTGTACAACTATTGCACTTCTGACGATGAGCCATCTTGTCACCATGCACTGAGTGCAGAGTGCATGTGACATTTCTCAGCCAAGAAGGGTCAAGTTTCTGTATTTTCTTTTCAGATTTACATCATTCTAATAAAGCAAATACACCATCCGTGGTGGGGGCCCTTTCTCCCTCTCTCTCTCCCTATTTTTTGCACATCTTCATTTAGTTTTGTGCATTAATTCTGTCGCGAAAAGTGTGCTGATTTTTGAGCATTGAAGTTACCAATCTCCCCCGAAGCTTCCGCATGTTACACTAACGCAAAGGGGTGAAGGATTGAAGGTCAAGGGCAGAGGATTCTCCTCAGCCAAGAAGGTTCAGGTTCAGTCTTTTTTTCAGTTTTGCATCATTCTAATAAAAGCAAATACACCATTCGTGGTGGGGACCCTACAGAGGGTATTCGGGACCCAATACTGTGTCCTCTTCTCCTTCTCTCTCTCTTTATTTTTCTGCACATCTACATTCAGTTTTGTGCGTTAATTCGTCGCGACAAGCGTACTGATTTCTAAGCATTGAAGTTACCGATCTCCCCTAAAGCTTCCACATGTCTCTCTCTCTCTCTCTCTCTCTCTCTCTCTCTCTCTCTCTCTCTCTCTCTCTCTCTCTCTCTCGTCTCATTTTTGAGCAACGATTCAGTTGAGGCTTCACAGAGGCTACGGGAACACCGCTCATGCACCCCTATCTCTGACCCCGAGATCTGGCATACGTATGCTCAGTCACTATATGATGTGCCAGATCAGCTGCCTATACCCTATCCTTCAGAGCCTCGGCCCACCCACTCTACTTTCTTTACAACAGGTATGGTGGAGAGTGCTATATGCCGACTCCAGCACAGACGCGCAGAGGACCACACAGGCCCTAGAGGTGAGCATTTTTCATATGAAGCTGAGACGGTGGCGCCATTTATAGCATCTCTCTTTAACAGGGCTACCGTAGAGGGGTTCCCGCCCGCATGGACTTCACACACTATTGCCCCCATCCACAAGGCTGGCGACCCTATGGATCTTGGCAGCTACAGGACTGTGATGGTAGGCCACACATTGGCCAAACTTTATGGGTCGGTCATTGGGCATGAGCTCAGTAAATTGGCAGAGATCTCGGGATTCATAGCTACCGAGCACGCTAGTTTCCACCAAAACCACTCCACTCTTGATCATATCTTCACACTCAAGAGCCTCATAGAGGAGGCGAAGGCACAGAGACGTAGATTATATTGTTGCTTTGTGAATTTCTGCAAGGCATTTGATATTGTGCCTCGCGACAGACTTATGCAAAGATTGTAGACACTTGGGGTACCATCAAAGATGATATGGGGGATTATTGCTTTGTATGAGAGAGTTGTGGGTTGTGTGCCATGCCCAAGCGGATTATCAGAGGAGCTTGCTAGCACTATTGGTGTTAAGCAAGGATGTCCATTATCTCCGATCTTGTTTGGATTATACATTGATGAGCTAGCAGATTTTGTGGACGGAGGGAGGGACAGTGGTTCATCTTTGGCAGATCTATATGTAGCTTTGATGCTTTACATAGACAATCTAGTACTTGTCTCGGATACACAACAAGGGTTACAGCGGCACATGGATGCCTTGGGAGAGTTTTGTAATCAAAGGAGGAGGTTCCACTGCCTCTTCCGAGTTGGGTTCGAACCACTTTCCAGGATCATGGACTTTTGACATTGGGACGATTTATGACCCTTCTTGCCACAATAATGACACTCAATGTCCTTGTTTTTAGAAGATCTGCTTTTGTCTGTCTTTATCCTTGTCGTTATCCTTGGAGTTCTTGTCAGAACCCCCTTTCCCTTTCTTTTGTTGATTCTTCCCTTTATCTCGTGCACCCAAAGCTCCATCAGAAATACCAGAGGTGCCAGTCCGCTCCTCAAAGCAAGACTCAATCTGCATAATGGAGGGGAGAACTTTCTCCCAAGTAAGTGGAACAGAATGAGGAGAAGAAACAAGAGACTGAAAATAAGCATCAAACCTCTCTAGAAGCTTGGAGAGAAGCCGAATAGCCATATCCTCTGTAGAGATATCCTTGCCATAAACAGTAAGCTCGTCCCAGAGATCTTTCATCTTAGAGATGAAAGCAAATAAAGATGGAAAGGCAGAAATTGACAAGTTCATAAGCTGCTTTTCCAAAGCCAAAATCCGTCCCGGAGACTTAATCTCATAAAGATCTGCAAATGCCTTCCAAACTTCATGTGCAGCGTCTGTGGTACGCACATGAGAGAGAGCAGAATCCTGACAATTTAACATCAGAAAAGAGAAAACACAACGATCATTTGCCTGCCAAATATCAATCTATGCCTGAGTCACACCACCGGAAGCAAGAGTGGGAGGGGTGGCATTGGCAAGTGTAACAAGCCAATCCCAGAGATCCACGCCACGCAGGGCTGATTTCACCTTCCACAAAGTGTAGTTGGAACCATCCAACTTTGCAAACTCAGAGAACATATGAAGTGTAGTCGGGGCAGCCATCACAAGAGCTTGGGCTCAATCTCAAAAGAATGCACAATCTTCACTGAACCGGGAGCAATGATACCATGAATGAGTGCACAGAGCGGAAGCAAACAAGCACTAGAGTGTGCTGAGCCATGAGTGCAAGAGAGAGAGATATATGGAGCAACTGGTGCATACCTATGTGTGGCGTCGTTCTGGTAGCTCCGCAGTCACTCTTGCAGATGAGGATGCTCCCTTTGGCTTCCAACATGAGCTTAGAGAGCCTGAGTTCGATGATGAGGGCAACCTCCTTAGCGATGGCGATTTCGACAAGGCCATCGATGTGTCCTCTTTTCATGAGGATTGTTTCAACGAGAGCTCTGATAATGATGGCTTTGTCTAGTCTCTCCTTGGGCCTTGGCCCTCTTTTTTTACTCACTTTTTTTGTACTTGCGCCTAGCATGCATCGCACTTCTATGCTTATGTACTTTTGTTTGTCACTTCAAACTTCTTTTTAATAAAATTTTGGTTTGAAACAACTTCTCTAGAGTCTACCCTTCCAAATTGAAAATGTCTATGTTTGTAGGTGTTCTTTATTTTATTTTATTTTTTAAACCTTATTTTATCGTACAGTATCCCAAAATTTCATATCGTACCAAAAATTCCCGTACGGTATCGTATTTTCGTACCATGACAACTATGGTTAAAAGCTTATAAAAGCACTGGGGCTGATTATAAAGCCCAGTGGCCTATATAAGTGAAACCTAGGCTCATAAGTTATTACGATCGTCTGGTGTAACATCGTTGAGCATGGCCCATCGAGGATGCTTCACCGCGCGACGGCACCTATAACTAGGAGGTGATCCTTAAGCCTTTCTCCTACGTGGTTCCATGTCGAAAAGTTCCAGAGCTTGGTCATGGAGGACCTTACACTTCACTTTGGTGAAGTGTACATCCCAAACTATATGCTAAGCTAGGGTCCCCATTTAAAGATCAAACTCTAGCGTTCAGATTATAACTATAAAATTGTTGTATATACTGGCTTCAGTATCAGATACACTAAACAGGGTGGAACTCTTTTCCACTGACTTGGGTACATAAGCCTGTGAGACATCCATGGAGATAATAATACTTAAAAACTCAATTTCACAATCATGCATGATAGACCTCTTCAGTAATGTTTTATCAATGAGAGTAAGATTTGTCGAAAGCTTTCAGAAACTCAGTAGATGCATATATTGCCTAAGGCATGATGATATTATTAGCTGAATATAAATGAGGCAACTTCATTTATTATAGCACAAACACATGAACTAATTGCCACGCATAAATGCTTTGAGGGAAGAGAGCATTTACCCCGTAAGTGCTGTTGGCTTTCTGCATTGCCGGCCACAGACGTTGGTAAACCTCCGGGCTGCGATAAACTGATCCTGGCGGGGTGGCATTCACCACTATGGGAGTGTCCGGCGAGATGGTGCCCATGTACACGAGCATGCCCGAGATGTAAATGAGGGGGGCCAAAAGGAAGAATCCATGGCGCCTCAACAGTATGGACAGAAGGAGGCATGCGAAGCGCTGCAGGAAGGTCCGGGGTGGGAGGGGCTGGACAATACTCTGCATGCGGCCGCTCTTTGTCCGCCCATAGCGTAGCCTGGGAGAAGAAAGACCGGGGGAAGCGGGAGAAGAAGGAGATGGAAGGCTGTGCTGTCCCGATGGCAACCGTGTGTATGCATGCATAGGGCTCGCCCCGATGAAGGCGAAGGTGCTGCAGCATCAGGGGAAACTAGGGCAAGGTGAGCATGCCCAGACAGGTGAAAAATATCGATGGTGCAAACCGCCAGAGAAGCACTTGGCAAGAAGCTCACAGAAAACCAGCTTCCGAGATCGATACTAAGAGTGCAGTGACAAGAAACGCTTTCTTCTGCAACTGAAAAAATATCTCTTCCGAGGTCTGGCTATTGCGATTCAACTGTGCAGACACGGGAAACGCCTTCCTGTGCAGAGAGAGAGCAAAACCTGCCTTCCGAGGGGCGATTCCACTCTGCAGATACAGAAACCACCTACTTGTGCTGCGAGAAGAAAAACGCTGGAGCTTTCGTGCAGAAACTTACAAGGCCTGGCAATGACGATCCACAGAGCAGCCTGCAGGCCATGCTGCAGGAGAAACCTAGCAGAGAAAAGCTTTAGAGGTCTGGGTATGGCGATCCGACAGAACAGCAGAACGCAAAACCCTAGCAGTTAGGATTCTGGCTATTGAGGATCGGAAGGAGGTTCTGGCAAATGGCAGTGAGACCGGACGTCAAAGAACATTCCAATTGGGTTTATTTGGTGATTTCCTTTATCCAGTAAATTACTTAATTTTTTGCGGCGTGATCTAATTTGCGCTATATAATATAATTGTCTCGTCCCGTGGAAATAATTTATGTTTTTTCACTAATTAAATCTATATTTTGTTTTTTTGGTGAAAGCGGAAATTTACATTAAAATAAGAAGGTGATAACAAATAGCTTTTTATCCAAGAAGTGAGAGGTTGATGTGAGAGAAACATATTATTGTGTTTGTTGCTTTGAATTGGGTGTGAACCTTTAGGTTCTAATCACAGCCACCAAGTGGTGCATTTGCACACAAGAGGGTACTCAAAGAAATGTCATTTTAGGTTTGCACCTCCTGTGGGTGTGGTGCGAGACAGACCGAGCCACTCCATCGAGCACCTTTCACACTTGGATGGCCGGGTGCCCACGGCAACCCACTACAACGCCCATAAGGCTACTTGTTGCCAGGTAAGCACTAAAAAGTGGCCAACAACATCATTTTGTGATGTGCATTCACAATTTTCTATAGTAATTAAAATAAATTTAAACCACCAATCTCTCAAGGTGAAGACCATGGCTACTTTCTTATTCTCACCTACAAGTGAGTTCACAACCCACCATCTTTTTGTTATCAATCTAATGAGAGGATAAATTCATGTGTCTAAACACTAAAAGTTTCAAGCAATAGTTTGAGGCCAAGTTGTCCCGAGAGAACATGAATTCCTCGAATTTGTATACCAAACCATGTCTAAGTTTGGTTAGATATTAGCCAAAAAATAAACTATCGTGAAATTAGATGCCTCGATGTCAAAGGATGATTAAGGAAGATTTCAAAACATATGACATGCCATGGTAAGTAGAAGCCTCAATGTTAAAGGGTAATACCGTACGAGGGAATGGGAAGATTTCTTGCATGGGCCACCACTGCACACTAGGCTTGTCACCATTCAAAGCTTAAGGCACGCTATGCCACGTGCCACAACAAACAAAGCTAAAAGGAGAATTCATGTAACGTATGTTTTTAATAGGACTTCATTGAAACTTGGTAAGTCATATTACAAACATACATTACACTAAGGTTATAATAGTAATTCAACTTAGTACACACGAGAAACAACCAATATACATAATTGGTCATTGCACTTTGTTGAAAAGCTAGTGGCACATACCAACCATGTCTAGGATTATGATTGAGATGCCTCTAAGTCAACATCTATGCTAGATGCGACGCTCTCTACCTTTATATAAAAACTTTACTACATCGTAGACAAAACTAAGGAAGTGCCTTGATGATGGGAGTGCCCTCCACAAACGCGTTGTGAATATGTGACTTTGTCCGTTCATCTCTCCTTTTGAGAAAAGTATGATTTTTCCATTCATCTCTCTTTACTACATCATAGATAAAACTAAGGAAGTGCCCTCCACAAATGCATTGTGAATATGTGACTAGTCCATTCATCTCTCTTTTTAAGAAAAGTGTGATTTTATGATCTTACATAAGTTATTAATCTAATGGAAAAGCATCTACGTATAATAAGGGTGAAAAAATGCCTTACCAAACATGGCCTAAACTTGTGAGACCAATTGGTTGATTTCATAGTTGTAGGCATGCTAAAGGAACGTTCAACATCATATAGATCTACTGTCTTTTTTAGAATGTAAGGACATGGTCTTTTGCAAATTACTTAATTTTTATGGCATTATCTAGTTTGTGCTATATAATAGCCACGTGTACATACCTACCTACCATTTCTAGTTTTATGAAGTGGAAAAAGGATACACCATTAATTTATGTTTTTAATAAATTGAAACTATATTTTTGCTTGAGAGGTTAACTTGAACCTTTATTAAACCATGCACGAAGAGATGCATTATTTTTCTTTTTGTTGCGTTTATTATATTGGGTTCAAAGCTTTATTTTTATGTTTGTTGCTTTTATTATATTTGGGTTCAAACCTTGACATTGTAACCACTCTCTATATGTCATTAGATTCTCCCCAAACTACTCTACAATCATTAAAAGAAGGCCACTTGTTACCATGGCATGGAATTGACTATCATATCATTTCGTGATATACATTTGCACTTCCTTTTATAACCAAATAAGCTTAAAATTTCCAATAAACTAATATCCCAAACTGGAGATAATATCCACATATTATTTTCGTATTCCCACCACACAACACCCATGAGTGAGTTCACACTCATGCATCTTGTTAGAGTTTTCAAACAAGTTTAATCTAATCAATTTATATGGATTCATGTGTCTAAAGACTAAAAGCTTTATGCAATAATTTGAGCCTAATTTGTCCCAAGATGAAGTGAATTTTTCAAATGAGTAAACATGACCATGGCCAATTTTTGGCCATGAAATTGGTAAACAGAAGACGCAATGCCAAAGTGTAACGGGGAATTCAAAGCTTAAGGCATGCTATGCCACAACAAACAAAAGTTAGAAGAAGATAGAATTTTCCATACATAATTTGTAATGTATATCTTCAAAAGGACTTGATTGAAGAGTGTACTTTACTAAATCCTAGATACAATGAAGGAAATGCCCTCCACAAGATGACAAATTTTTAAATTGAGATGTGAGTTTTCTTCTTATCTCTCTTTCTAAGGAAAGTATGATATCATGATCTTCACTTATTGATGTAAAGGAAAAGCATCCAGGTATAAATAAGGGGAAAAAAGATAAAAATTTAATTATATTTGTTGCTTTTATTTCTTAGAAGTATAATTGGGTGTAAACCTATAAGTTATACCCATTCTCCATGTGTCACTAGAGGTTCAAATTACTTTACAATCATTGAGACAAGGCCACTTATTACCATGGCGCAGTAGTGGCTAGCATGTTTTTAATTGGTCTGAGTTTGGTGTTCTTCATAGCCATACATAAAGCTTAAGTCTTGCCTAAACACACACCAACTTGCTCAAATCCTACACCTTATAGACACATTAGTGTAAGAAAATCATAGAGAAAGAATCATGCATGGATGAAGGAAAGATTTGAGTGATCATAGAACTCAAAAGACCCAAAACACTAAAAATAGCCCAAAGATTCATGGGTCACAAGGGATACTATAAACATTTCATATTCATGTATGTGAAAATTGCTAGATCGCTACATGCCCTATTGGTGTGTTTTATGTGGATTGAGGAGTGTGAAGAGTTATTCCATAAACTTAAGGAGGTCTCAGTACAGCTCTAATTCTCAAAGCGCCAAGGTGGAATGTCATCTTCCACATACACATAGATCCATCAAGTTACACTATAAGATGCATATCGGCTCAACCTGGCGAAAAGAACATGGACTTTCCTATTAGTTACGCCAGCAGACAGCTCAATAATCGAGAGATGAATCATACAACCACAAAGATGTAGGTCTTTAGTGATGGTTCATGTGATAAACAAGTTTCTTCGTTATCTTTTGGTGAATAAGTTTATATTTTTTGTAGACTATCACGGTTTGCTTTACATTATGCCGCGAGGTAAATTACGTGGTTATTATTACTTCTTCTTGAATTTGATGTCATGGTATAGTTTGCAAAAAAAAATATAATGTTAAGGCTGATCACTTATCAAGAATTTCTAATAACTGAGAGGGGCCAATGGGGGTTAGGATGTTCTTCCGGATGTGTCCTTGCTTCAAATAAACTTAGTGCCGAGGTGGAGTTATGACATTGATCATGTCCCTAAGAAGAAACTACCAGTTTGGTGAAGGCAATAGCCCCATACAAGCTCATTTCATGACAACTCTACAAGAGAGGAAAAGAGATGTCTTTAGACTGCATATGCAAAGATACGTACATTGATATTCTTGAACAAGCTCATACAAGAGTCGTGGAGGGCACTTCAGAGGAGACATCATAGTAAAAAAGGTCCTATATACCACCAACACTCTTCAATGATGTAATGGAATACGTCACAAACATTGCTATAAGTGTCAACACTTCACCATACATAACAAAAGGACAGGATGCCATTATAACCAATTATGTCCATGAGACCTTTTGCCAAATGGGAAATTGGCTTCGTAGGATACATTAGCCCAGACGCCTAAAAGCACGTGTGATACATCATCATAGCAAATGATTATGTAAGTGGGATGAGGCTAAGGCCACAATAAAAGCGAATGTAGGAATGACCACCAAGATTATTTATGAGTCCATCATCACTAGATTTGGATGTCCTCTAGAGCTAATAAGAGACCAAGGGACCAATTTCTTAAGTGACGTGAGCCAGCCATGAGCCTAGGCCAACACCTAGACCATGTTCAATACCAAAGCTACGGCATCCCATACCACCGCAACCCACCTTTCCTAGTTGTGAGGTAGAACAAAGGTCTAAGGCTCGCATGGTTCGTGACCCCCTTCAAGGGAAGTAATTTATGAGCTTTAAGTCGTGTATAAAGAGTATGGGGATCCAATAAAAGATTAAACACTCACTTATTAATATTTGCAGGCTTTCACACCATCCTGTGTCCATAAGTGCCCATAAGGGTGAGTTAATGGCCTAGCTCATCACTCGGGCAAAGGTTCTTGGAGCTCGGCTAGAGTTTCTCTTAGAAGGACTGATTGTAGTGCATCCTCGTCTATACATTGTGCTTACTAAGACAATCAAAGCATCAAGGACGAACTAAGAGCAAAAGCTCTCATCCACTTTATGGGCCTATACAACCGCCTTACAAAAGCTCAACGGGAACTACGTCATCTAACCTAGTCTTCGAACTTGATATACTTCCAGTTGAATTCATGATCCCAACCTTAAGAGTAGCAAAGCAAATGGAATGGATGAGAAATGTGCTGTTGAACAACTCGTAGAGCTCAAGAAACTAGACAAAACAAGGCTACACTTAGTCGCAGGCATTTATGCTGAGAAATGGAATGAACGAGAAATGTGTTGTTGAACGACTCGTAGAGCTCAAGAAACTAGACAAAACAAGGCTACACTTAGTTGTATGCTGAGAAAATGAGAAGGAAAAGATGGTTCAATGCTAATATTAAAACCAATAGGTTCAAGGAAGGGAACCTAGTCCTACTTTATAACCTCAAGAAAAATAAAAGGAAAGTGAAGTTGAGAGGGATGGGTTCTTTCAAGAGATCTATGAACTCACGATTGGACGGGTAGCATGCCTAGAAACCTTTGGTGGAGTCCAAATGGAAGGATTTCTCAATGGGAGCAAACTTAAAAATGTTATGGGCCATTGTCCTATAACCAACTTCAAGCCATTCCTCATAACGTTGAAGAAAAGATAAAATAGGAGGCCAAGATGAAGAGACAAGCCCAAGGGGAAGCTAAAGCGTAAGGAAAAGCAAAGGAGAGGTATTATACATGTCCACATGTCTGAAATGCATAACAATCATGAGGAGGAATTGGTCAAGCCCGCAAGATTTTGCCTAGACTTCCTTGTGATGAATAAATAAACCATAGCCAAACTTTCTTTATTAGATATAGGAGAGGGAAGAAACTTAATGTCATATGAGACTTGGGTCTCGTTAGGTAAGCCTCCCTTGATATACGACCAAAGCTTTGGTACAAACAATCTCGGGCCTTTACAAATGAATGTAAAGGGATGTTAAAGGTTAAGTTCCACATCAATTCTTACCCCGTGTGAAAGATAGTTTTTATGTTATGGACTACACGTACGATGTCGAAAGAGTTCATCCTTTGAAGGGGATGGATTGTCAAACATGACTATAGCATAGGTTGGACCATGAGGGGATGTCCATAATGAAGCTAGCACAATGGACAATGAATATTCTTCTATCTGAATTAGAGCTGGGACAGATATCTATCGAGATCCAGAAGTGCAATCATTCGTAAACTCAAGGCCTTGTCCAATCAACCCTCACCAAATCTCTTAAAACCAAGAGCCAAGGAGCCAAAAGCCTAACCAAATGAGGATAAGTGTTGTCAAAAACCAAGGAGGCACCATAGGAGAGTCCAAAGGTCAATAACCAATACTTCCAATCCTACTACCTTAGTTTCTTAGAAAGCCCCAAGCGCTTTGTCAAACCATGAATTTATATTTTTATGGGTTTAGACATAGTTTGTAACATCAATATCTTTCCAACACTAGCCACAAATATGGGGTATGTACTCTCGTCTCAACACACACACAAAGATTGTCCATGAAGATCTCTAAGAACTTATGTATGAAATCCTATATGTTATGTACATAAGTCTCTAAAACATAACTAGTGTCACGTCATTACTTTATATGCAAATGTTCCCTATTCTATAGCAAATGTTATCTTATGCTTGTCCTTTGGGTCTACGGGTACTTTCTTGTACCTAGAAAATCCATCTCAGAAGCTATAGGCTTCTTTTATTGGCCACTCTTTCTAGCACATGTTCAATTTTTGACAATGGGTGATCTCTTATAGTGGTTGCATTCATTTTCTTCAAGTTTACACATGCATGGATCTTACTGTTCTTCTTGGGTATAATCACAACTGGTAACACCCAATCTGTGTGCTCAATCTCATAAATGAAGCTAGCATTGATAAGTCACTCAACTTCATCTTTGATTACATTTGCTTGGGTATGATCTTTGTTTCATTGGCCTAGCGCCATCCACTTAAGGAATTATGTGCTGGAAAACCTTTGGAGGAATTCCTTTCAAATCTACATAGCTCTAAGTGAACACATCTTGGTATTCCTTTCAAATCTACATAGCTCTAAGTGAACACATCTTGGTATTCCTTGAGAGCTACTATAAGTTCTATCTCCTCCTCTTGGGTTGAATTGGTGGCTATCCAAACCAATTCAGGTTCCTCCCTAGAGGCAGTGCTGAATCCACTTGTTTTGCATCTTCTAGTCCATCACAGGACACTCTTGGTTCCTTGGTTTTTCTCTTTTTGGTGGTGGGACACACAACTTTCTATAGTTTTTCACTTTATAGTTCTTGAATCGACAAGGGACTTGTTTAGAGTCCTCTTCGTGAGATCACTAGGGAGCAAGAGAGAGGGGGTGACTAGGAGAAGGGATGAAAGAGGCCGAAGAGAGAGGGGGTGAGCTAAGGGGTGGCTACAAGGAGATGAGAGAAAGAGGGAGTGAGTCGAGAGAGGGGAAGATAGCAAGGGAAAATGAGTGTAGTCTATAGATGGTGAGGTAGCAAGGGAGAATGAGTGTAGTCTATAGATGGTGAGGTAGCAAGGGAGTGAGGGAGGGTGAGTAGGAAGCATAAGGACAAGCTAGCAAAGAATTATGAGGGAGCGATGGAGAGGGAGTGAGGGAACCCATAGGGGGGTGTTGCTATCAAGATGGCAAGGGAGGTGGTTTTATAGGAGCAAAAGGGGGGGGTGAGAGAAAAGATAAGTAGTCAGCACCGTCATCACTCTACACAAGGAGGAAGAAAACGAGGAGGCAAGGGTCTACGTTACATCATGGGGATGGCTAGTGGGAAGGAGAAGATGACGAGCAGTTAGTGGCCGACACCATTGTGCAAGGGAGGAGGGTCTAGCCAATGTCGATGTTAGGGGGTCCAGTGCCAGCATGAAGAAAACGAGGAGGCAAGGGTCTACGTTACATCATGGGGATGGCTAGTGGGAAGGAGAAGTTGACGAGAGCAGTTAGTGGCCGACACCATTGTGCAAGGGAGGAGGGTCTAGCCAATGTCGATGTCAGGGGGTCCAGTGCCAGCATGAAGAAGATGGGGGGTGGTGCTGGCTGCCTCCTCTGTTTTTTAGTATTATTATTTTTAAATATGTATGTATGTGTGTGTGTGTGTGTGTGTGTGTGTGTGTGTGTAAGGGAAGGTTCTCACGTATGAGAAAATCTTGGTTTTTTCATCCTTCCTCCCTTAAAGAAATCGGGATATCCTCATCTCGACAATCGATAGGGAAAATCTCAATACGACTTAGATTCATCTTCCCAAGTAGCTTATTTGAGTGCACTTATGCCTTGTGTGGAAACAGAACTATGAATGGCACACCGAATATAACATCATGGATTGGTAAGCTTATTGTCTTGGCTTAAACTTTGATTCATAAGAGTATTTATTGGAACTTTGTAATTTTTCACATATTAGGCAAGCTCACACAGAAACTTCCCTCTCTAGGCTTATTAACAATGAATGGATATGTATCACTAGCTTGTTTCTACTGCAAGAACAAACCTATAGGTAGTCACTCATAGTAGAATGAGAAGTGTTTCCTTCACCCTCTTCTTGCTATGGAAGACCTTTCTAGCTTAGGCTTGTAATAACTACTAGAAAGAACCCTCACCCCGCCCCGTGGTGGGTTACCCAACAAAGGCGGTTGCCCTGATCTCTATGTATTTCTAGAGTTAGTTTCCATGGGTGGGGATTACCTAGTTGCCCCAAACCGATCACTAAATAGATCATATCAGTATTTTTAGAGTTAGTTACCTCGCATGGGGATTACCTAGCTACCCCAAACTGATTACTAAAGAGATCACATCAAAATGGTTACCCCAAACCTATCTCGTCGGAATGGTTGCCCTAAAGGAAGCCCCCTAGTTCATCATTCATTCTTTAAGACCATGTTTGTCACCCATCAAAACAAACAATTCCACATAAGACAGTCATCTTTCTATAAGAAGAACAATCACTTCTCTATAGTAAGGTGTAAACATCATTCATTCTTTGAGACCATGTTTGTCACCATCAAAACAAACAATTCCATATAAGACATTCACCTTTCTATAAGAAGAATAGTCACTTCTCTATAATAAGGGGTAAACAATTCTAATTTTAATCAATGGCTAATAGTTAATATCTTGGAAGACATTTGCATGTCCCCTATCAACGTCCTCATACCATATATTACATCATGTTCTATCTGAACAGTGCTAACAATAAGAGTTTTGGAGGACATTTCCATGTCCTCTCTCAACGTTCTCGTATCATCCAAACTCATTTCATGGATGGATATGGCTCCATAAATAGTTTAAATATCTTGTGTTTACGGCATGCTTATCTTCACTGTGCTTACACATCTCTTGAATCGACTTTTAATGCTTTGGAATGTTAATAACATTTCACTTGGAATGCAAGAGGCACTTAGGTGGTTGCTTGGTGGCACACCTTACAACCATCCCCTTTGCAAGTTGTTTAAATGCACGAAGACTACGATGTCCTCGTTTGGGATGAGAATATGATATTAGGAATGGCATCTTCTTCATTTGGAACGACTTTGTTGTTATTAGAAGTCATCTCCTTAATTGTGTCACACATTAAAAAATATATATATGAATCATATCATTTAGCCAGAAGGGATCATTACCCCTTGCCATATTCTGAACGTGTGCTTGAAAGAGTGGCAGGCAAGGAGGCATATAGCTTTTTAGATGGGTACTCGGGTTATAATCAGATCACAATTGCAGTCGAGGACCAAGCTAAAACAGCATTTATCACGGAGTTTGGAGTGTTTGCCTTTCGCGTCATGGCCTTTGGCTTGACCAATGCACCTACAACATTCCAACGATTGATAAACACGGCCTTTAAGGAATATCTAAGGGACTTTTGTGAAGCTTTCTTAGATGATCTTTGTGTTCATTCCTCTTGGGATGAGCACTTGTTGATGTGTTTACGAAAAATATTTGAAAGGTGTAGATTATATCGCATCTCCTTAAATCCTTTCAAATGCCAATTCTAGGTTAAACACGGAGTTATCTTAGGGCATATAGTGTCCAAAAATGGGATTTCCACGGACGAGAGTAAAATCAAGGTCATTCTGGAATTGCCACCACCCACCAACTACAAGGGAGTCCAACGCTTTATGGGCCACGTTGGTTATTATCGAAGGTTTATTCTCTTCTTCGCCGAGATAGCTCGACCATTGTACAAGCTTCTCATCGAGTTTATTTGGACCGAAGAATGTGACCGTGCCTATGAGCTATTAAAGAAGGCCTTGGCGAGTGCTCCAATCTTGAGAATGCCTAGCTGGGATTTACTCTTCCATGTGCATATTGATGCATCAAACTTTGCTATTGGGTGTGTGTTAACTCAACCTGGAGAACACAAGCTAGACTACCCCATTAGCTTTGCCAGTCCAGTTGAACGATGCTGAGATGAACTACACCACTACGGAGCGAGAAGGGTTGGCAATGATATATATGCAATAAGGAAATTTCGTTATTACCTCCTTGCCACCAAGTTTGTTTTCTATGTGGATCATCAAGCATTGTTGTATCTGGTAAACAAACCATACTCCACAGGAAGAATCACACGATGGCTATTGATTCTTCTTGAGTTTGATTTCACTGTTGTTGTGAGACCTGGCAAAAAACATGTTATGGCTGATCATTTGTCTCGCATACCGAATGGTGAGGCTCCTACTACGGGGGTTGATGATGACTTACCTGCTGACACTTCCATGTTCATGGTGGAGACAATGCCTGAATGGAGTGAGAAGATTGTTAACTTTTTGGTTAATGGCTTTCCACCCAAGGAGCTTTGTAAAGATCTAGCTCGAAAGCTGATCAAAGAATGCGAACCCTATTGCCTGATAGCCGGGACTCTTTATAAAAGAGGAAAGGATGACGTTCTTAGGTGTTGTGCGAGAGGATGAGTATCTATACATTTTGCAAGAGGCACATATGGGCGTAGCCGGTGGTCACTTCTCAGGAGACTTAACTGCGCGAAAGATCTTACAATCAGGGTATTGGTGGCCCACTATGTTCCAAGATGCATCACTCTTTGTGAAGGGTTGCGATGAATGCCAACGATACAAGAAACCCCAACGGAAAGATCAGATGCCCCTACATCCAATCAAAGTAAACCAACCATTTGAAAAGTGGGGTTTAGACTTTGTAGGTCTAATTAGCCCAGCGGCCTGAAACACACAATCTCGCTATATTATTGTGGCCACCACTGACTATATGACCAAATGGGCTGAAGCTAAAGCGACACGTAAGGCAGATGCGAGGACAACAGCCAAGTTCCTCTTTGAAAATATAATCACACGCTTCGGTTGCCCTTTTGAACTTGTGAGCGACAATGGGACGCATTTTATAAATGACGTGATTAAGGAGCTCACAACAAATTTCATGATATCCCATCATAAATCTACTCCTTATTATCCGTAAGCGGATGGCCAAGCCGAGAGTACAAACAAGACATTAATCTCTGTTTTGACAAAGACAGTTGAAGCTCATCGCACGGATTGGGATCTAAAGCTTACGACAGCTTTATGGGCCTATCGTACTGCGTACAAAGTGGCTATTAATTGCACACCATTCAAAATGGTATATGGCCAAGAAGCAATCATGCCGTGGAAATTTGTCATTCCTAGTCTTCGTGTTGCTACTCAAGAGGGTTGGGATGGTAATCCCTTAGTAAAGCGTCTATATATCCTTGAGCGGCTAAACGAAGAAAGACAATTGGCTGTATACAATGTCCTTGTGGAGAAGGATAAAAGGAAAAAATGGTTCGATCGCCACTTGAAGGACAAGGACATCAAGGTTGGGGATAAAGTCCTGATGTATGGAGTGCGTAACGAAAAGAAGAAGCTCAAATATGCTGGTAAGGGACCGTATAGAGTATGTGAAATTACCCCGCAAGGTACCATCAGAGTGGAGACTCTCGACGGAGTTGAAACCATTGGATTCCTTAATGGGAGTAAATTCAAAAGATACTATGACCCCCTGAGCCAAGAGGAGTTACATGCAATCCATCAAAAGAAGGCAGCCAAAGAACAAGCTGAGCTTAAAAAGATACAAGCGAGAGTCGAAGCCAAAGAACGTCAACAGCGTGCTAGGCGACAACGAGAAGCCAACTTGGGAATTACGCAAGTATTTTTCGAGGAAGCAGAGGAGGATGCACTGGAATCTGACCCGCCTCTAAGATACCCAATTGAGTTACAGAGTCCTTACGGGGAGGTACTGTATAATGCATTATTGGATACAGGAGCTCAACACAATTTGCTATCATATGGCGTGTGGTGTCAACTTGGAAAACCACCTTTATCCAAGAGTGCTATCCAAGTTCAAGGAATCAACAAGAAAAAAACCCCTGTCTCAGGAGTTTTGCACACTCCGGTTGCCTATGACAAGGGGACCGTAATTCAAAGCTTTTTGGTTATGCCTGCGGGTACCATGGAAGGGACTGTAAACTTAGGGCGCAAATGGATGATGGCCACCAAGTGCAATATCGATTGGGCAACTAGACGAGTCACAACGCAAGAACCAACACTAGGTCTGACCGCTCAAAATCCCGCACCTAAGTCATCCACTCAAATGC
>NC_141052.1:16028117-16035617 GCF_041138505.1 Cibotium barometz | reverse complement strand
TCCACATAGTTCATCAATCATCTTGTGAGTTTACCCCCTAGCTTCTACAAGTATACAACCTTTTTTTTAGTAGTTCCAAATCAGCCACCATTGAAGCTTCTTTCTCAGAAGCACATATCAATATGTAGACTCTTTCAGAGATGCAAAAAGGTAAGCTAGTTGAGCATTTTCCACCAACTTCTGACAGTCCGGATGTATGTGAAGCTTGCATAATGGGTAAGCAGCAATGTTAATCCCATGATCCTCAATTGAGGACATTAATAAGTTTCATGCAAAGGCACTATAAAGGTTGTACATTATGAGATATTGGATTAACAACATGATCCTCAATTGAGGACATTAATAAGTTTCATGCAAAGGCACTATAAAGGTTGTACATTATGAGATATTGGCCACCCAAGGCCTAGTTAGTAAGTTTTGGGCGCCCAAGTGTGAATAAGGGCCAATTGTATATAAGGCATTTTCTCTTAAAGAAAAGGACACAATCCCCTTTGTGCTATTGAGAGCTCTCCCCTTGTGACTTGAGAGAGAGAGAGGAGTGAGAGCATTCTAGCATTGTGCCTCTTTCATGCTTGTGTGTCTATGCTTGTATGAGAGAGTGAGAGAAAGTGTGATTGGTCTATGTGATGGTGTGAGCGACTCCACGGTGACAGTGTGAAGGTGGAGCTTGGAGTTTAGAGCTTGACAAGCAAGCTTGGAGGCCTCAAGGGACCCGAGATTGAAGCATTGGTAAGTACCCCATGACGGTTGTGTTCTATTGCTCATCCGTTAGGTGAATGTGTAGAATTCCCTCTTGGAGGTGTGGAAGTCCATAACATTTTTGGCATCGCTGTGTCCGAGAAACACCTTTGTTTCTTCCATACTCTTTGAGTTTCAGCTCCCATTGCATAGTATTCATTATTGCCTTTGCATTGTGTCGAAATGAAGAGATAAGGTGTGTGTGGTTAAGAAAAAAAAGTTATAGTTTTGAAGCTGTGAATGTTATGGAGAGTAGTTTAGGAAAGGATTCATTGGTTACTCTTGTTAATTTTGAAGTTAGCATCACAAAAACACCACACAAAAAACACCAACGTGAAGAAGCAGGTTGGGTGTTGTTTTCTTCTTTTTTCAAAAAAAATCATAAAAAATAAAAAACATAAGGTACCATTGATTGAGCTAAGAACTTGCATTTCACTTCTTAGCATTGGCACAATCTAATTTGCATCATTTGGATAAGTATTATGCACCCAAAACCACAAATTACCGATGCAAAAAATTCCACGTGAAAGTGCATGAAATTTGTTCACGTCGTGAACCATTTCCTTGCAGTTTCGCACCATGAATCGCTCACATGAAATCAGTGCCGGGATTTTCATCGAAAATCATGGGATTGTATTCCAAAAATAGAAACCCTTATCTTGACACCTCTGACACAGTGCAACCCGCCAAAAATTGGATCACATGAAAGTGCAATAAACTTTCACGGCATGAACCATTTCTAAAGCGGTTCACGGCGTGAAACACTTACTATTTCATGACGTGAAAGAAATCTTGTTGTTTCACATGAAAGACAAATTGACGGATTGACAATACTAAGGCTGTGAGGATCGGCCTAAGGAAAGGGAATTTGACTAAAAGAAGGAATTTAACCCTAAGGAGGAAAATTGTTGAGCACGTGAAAGTGCAGGAAAACCATTCACGACGTGAACCATTTTCTTGCAGTTTCACAACGACGTGAAACATTCTCTGCTAATTCACACCTCCTAAACAAAGCGATAGAATTAGAAATTGAATCAATTTGGGTTAATTAATAGCTTATCAAATCATATACATACATGCACTTAAGATCTAGAAAACTCATCGAAGACGATCTTATGCGTGACGATAGTGCATCAAATCATCCAGGAACTTCCTACCAAAGAAGTGTGGGATCAGGACATTCTGCAAGCACACACTTGAGTGTTTTGAGAAACCCGACTACCGCGGAAACCAGTAGTAGTGAAGAATCCATGGAAGAAGGACTGAGATACATTGGGTTTTGGGAAGAAGATAAACCACACTCCCCAACCAAGTCCAGTGGGATCATTGATATCGCCCGGGGATTTTTCAGTCTCCAAACTAGTCATGATGAAGAAGCGTAATCTGCGGCGGTGGGCATGGGTCCGTTAACTAGTGCTGGCCTCGGTCCAAGACAAGAAGTGCCATTCCAAGCGTTGAATTCTAGGTTGTCAAATACTGGCACCCCTCGAATTAGACGAGATATGGAAAGTGCAGCTAGGATGGGTCAAATATTCTTTCCCACCACCGAGGAAGTGGAATTGGACCTCCAACGAAGTGAGGTAGAACGACAACTACGAGAAATTAAGCTTAAGGAAACAAGAGCTTGATACTTGTAGGGCAAGAGCTGAGAGAAAGGAGACGGGAAGTGTTAAACCACTCCAATCACGAGGAAAAGACCCTGAAATTGCTACAGGTAGAAGTGATGGAGAAATTCCGAACTTGGAACCCATCAACGAGGAATCCATAATGGAGGAAGGGTTTACAACTAGGGAAGAATCGAGTAACATAGCTAACTTGGCTGTAGAAGTAGAGGACCGGCTCTATACCAAGAAGGATATTGAGCTAATGATCAATCACCCTACATTCTTATTACAAGACATGGAGCTCTTAATTACACAAAGACGCACAGAGGTAACTAACAAGGAATTCCACTAGGGTACCACAACTGGACCAATCCATGAACCTGAGATACCTAAAAGGGCCAATACAGGTATGGGACGAGGTTTAGGAAGGGGGGGAGAAATTCCCCAGAGGCCTGGAAACGATCCAGCCATGGACCTTAATGTGGCCACCAGGGCAGACTTGTTAAATATGGTAGTAGAGATGGGTAGGGGGATGGTCAGGGAACTAGGCTCTACTCTAGAACCCTGACCATCCCAAATGAAACCCCATATCATTTCAAAACTTGTCCAAAAGTTCTTTGAGGATGGTGATCCTATCCAACATGTAGAGATTTTTAAATCTACATATGAAACCTGTGGACCGGTCAGTGATGTGACCATGATACATGCCTTCTCGTTGACCTTAGAGGGAAAAACTCATCAAAAGTGGTTCCGAACCCTTAAGCCCGAGGACAAGGTTAACTTCACAAGGTTAAAGAATGTTTTTGTGCCTAGTTTTGCCCGCAGTGGGGTGATAGATGGAGCCCTATGGCGGCACAACTACATAACATCAAACAAAAGGAAGATGAGTCGATGAGAGACTATGTCTCTCGCTTGAAGCGCTTAAATTCAAGATGCAAACTTTGGGAAAGATTAATAGATGATCAATTGTTACCTTGTTTTTTTCAGGAGAGGGGTTAGAGACCATAAAATCCATGATTACCTGGTACTAGCCCGGCCAACTTTGATGCATGCTGCAAATTGGCAATCCAATATGAAGATAATATGTTAGAATTGCCACAACCCGAAAAATGTTAAAACATCTACAACAACAACCACGACTTCGCGTGTCTCGAGTCACCAAGAAATTGAAACTCGAAGTAAGCAAGTCGGGACATATGACTGTGGATGAGCTCAGCAATGCCATATCAGAAAAATTAAAGGTCAGGGAAGGAAGAGAGACGTCGGGGCATGGGCATAGTCACCTTTACCCCCACAAGGATTTGGTGTGGTGCTCCATGTGTAGACTAAATGATACCACCACCGAATGTCCACAGTTAAGGGCAAGACCATTACTTTATTGTGCGCACTATGTAAAATTGGGAAATCATGACACGTCAATGTGTAGATTTCCAAGGTTTCAAAATGTGGCACAACTACCAGCAAACAGAGCCCCATTGGCTGTGCCGGCACCACCCATGCAGACCAGTGCCACTGCTGGACAACCCAACTCTTCCTACTTACCTAGGGGGATGTTCCGAGCGAGTACAAGACGCTTCGCCCTTGCCACCACCAGTTCTACCACCGCAAGCTAAGATCA
Organism: Cibotium barometz; assembly: GCF_041138505.1. NCBI lineage: Eukaryota > Viridiplantae > Streptophyta > Polypodiopsida > Cyatheales > Cibotiaceae > Cibotium > Cibotium barometz. The sequence continues at coordinate 16,031,657 of NC_141052.1, read as the reverse complement.
ATCAAGTAGTGATTGAAGAGCCATTAGAAGATGTTGATCTGGTGGTGTGGGAATTAGAACTTAGCGGGGAATACTATGAGGACATGGGTGAGGTCATGCCAAAATACTATGTCCTACAGAATAATATGCCAGTACCTGTGTTTCAAACCACGGTACAGTGGAAGGGCAAGGAAATAAGCTCAAAACTGAGAAGAGGACCTTTATAATGCTATTGCTGCTGCGGTGGGCCATATTTAGTAGCCGAGTGTCCAAACAAGAATATGAATCATACACACCAACCACAACAAGTGGCGACCACGCCTAATGACATACCAATGCTCACCTGCACTAAATGTGGAATTGATCATTTGATCAAAGATTGTCCCTACCAAGCAAGTGGTTCTGCTTCTATTGCTAATCAGGCCACCATCTGTACAATCTGGGAAGATCACACTGCTCAATGTCCTAACACGAGATCAAGCTCAATTAGGAGATAAGGGAAAGAATCGGGCAGATGTGACTATTTCCAGATCTGGCCGTAGGAGATGACTGAAGAAATTAGGAAAGGGGGACACACGGGTTATAATCCAAGACGGATCTGAAGAAGATACAATTGATACTGGATCCACACAATCAAAGGAAGAAGGGGGTCAAGGGATCAACCTTGGAGGATTAGACCAAGGAAAGCAAGGAGAACAACAAGCAACTCCAAAGGGGGTTGGTGAATATCCCAATGCCGACGAAGAAATAAGGAAGCTAGAAGATGCCAAGGCCTTAGTTGAAGAGTACCAACAACTTCATGAAACTAAGCCAAGGGCTAGTCAAGGAAGGGATACCATCTATCCACAAGATGAACTACTCCAGAATAGGGTCTTGAACATGCCAACCCCAATTCCGGAAGAAACAGAAGAGGACTCCCAAACAAACACAATGTCTAGAATGTTTGAGGAAAATGAGTTGGAGGGATCTATTCATTCCTTCCCCATGGAAGAATACGAGACACCTACATGGGAAGAACCCTCTATATCCAAGGAACCCAGGGATATAGGAAGCCTCGCACAGCTATACTATCCACACCTGTCCAGATGCCCTTGGGACAACTGTTACGCAATTCACCCACCTTATGGACAAACGTAAAAGAATGGGTCGAGGGAGGTCTAAGGCCAGCCAATAATATAGATGAGACTCTACCACCCCTGGTAGAAAGAACCTTGAAGCATACAAAAGAAACCCGAGTCGTTAAGATACCAGTTAACCAACTGGGACGCTAATATGAAAGTGACGACACGAACGCTACCATTCCGATTCATCATAATGGATACTAGGCATTGGCTATCCTGGATGGTGGGACTGGGTTAGCATCATTACCAAATGTTGTTGGAAAAACTAGGAGAAACCTAATCTAAAAAAAGCAGATCTAATCGTCAAAATGGCTGATGGAACATCTTCGAGACCCATTGGACTCTTGGATAATGTTAAATTCAGACTTTTTATGTTTCGTGCTATCCTCATACATTTGTGGTCATGGACTTCCTACGCCAACCTGATACATATGACATAATATTGGGACGATCTTTCATGAGAGAATCCAAATGGGTGATTAGGCTTTGGATCATGTGTATATACGTAGGGACTCACAAATCTTTAAGATTAATCTAAGAGCATGGAAAACACACCCCATGGAAGGGCAATTGTTCGTCGGTAATGACTCGGTCACAAACGAAGCGAACCACATCCCTACAGATATGCCAACCTACAGAGGGGGAAACCAAGGATGAGGAGGAAACGAGAATGTATGCGTCACTACCTCCCCCGAATTTCAGTGAAAATTGGATGCATGTGTTGGCTACCATTGACGTAATGCAACCCAAGGGAACCCAATATTTGGAATCTGGAATCGTTCCCACAACTTCTATCTTGCATTGCGTGTCATTTTAGGGATCCATCACTCCAACCTATCCAATCCCATGGGTTAGCCATCTGCCCAACCACTGTAGTGATAGGATCCATTTAGAAATTTGGTTATGTTTTGTCCTGGGTACTAGAGAAAAGAGTTCCCAGGCCCCCTAGTCGGCGCTTCAAGCAAACTTCAAGATAGTGACACTACTTACACACCCAATATGAAATTGCCTGTTTTCACATATTCAGCTATCTTTAAAATAATCTTTTAATGAAACCATAGTATCACTAATCATAATCCTCCAAAGTATCCAGCTTGAATTCTAATTTTCGATCATTCCTTCATCGGTGTACCTATGGCATCATTGGCAACTAGAACGCTCACCACCTGTTCACTCAGGGGCCTTTTCAATAGTTCCTAGCTCATAGTACCCCTGACAATATAGTCACATAAGAAATTCTAGATGGACTCTCCATTGAAGATCAGCAAGATCAACCAACAGATCCATATAAAAGAGCCATGGACTCATCCGTTGAGGACCAGCAAGGACAATCAACCAGATCCATGCCCGAGTTCAGAAAATAACTCTAACACCTTGTTCCATTTTCTTCCTCGACGCACGCATGGGTATCTTCGGTGACCCAGAGCCCGAGCACTGTATGGTCAGCACCCTCTAGGTTCCTTCGCAAGTCACCTAGTGCTTCACTCATCATAGGTCGCTTCCTTAGTCCCTCATCCACCATATCGGAAGCTCACCATTTAAATCAAACCGAGGCTGGTCAAGACCTCAACCTTGCTACGCGAGACATCCTCCGTTAACTCTCCGTCGGCTCTGTTGCAACTTTATCACTAAGGTCACCACGACCTTATTCACAAGATGGTTAAAAATGCTTCCCCAGCATTCCTGACATAAAACAGTCATTTAAGAACAAGTCATAAATACAGTTTCTAAAACGAACTCTCATCTTTCCACATTGTTCCACATCAATTCACTTTGCTTATTCCACATCCAGTCATATCTATTCCCATCATCCTTCATCCATTCTCATCCAATCACACCATATTACATCTCATCACATCTATCCACATCACATCACATTCATCCACATCACATCACATCTATCCACATCACATCACATCTCATCACATCCAATTACATCTATTTAGATCCTCATCACATCACGTCACATCTATCCTCATCACATCTCATCCATTCACATCTACCCATATCCACATCACATCACATCACATCTCATCCATTCACATCTACCCCGATCCACATCACATCTCATCACATCCATTCACATCACATCTCATTCATTCACATCTACCCGATCCACATCACATCCATCACATCCATTCACATCACATCTCATCCATTCACATCACATTTTGTTCATTCACATCTACCCCAATCCACATCACATCCATTCACATCACATCTCGTCCATTCACATCTACCCCGATCCACATCACATCCATTCACATCACATCTCATCCATTCACATCTACCTCGATTCACATCACATCACATCACATCCGTTCAGATATCATCACATTACATTCACATCCATTCACATCTATTCACATCTCATCGCATTATATTCACATCCATATCTATTTACATCTCCTCACATCACATTCACATCTATCATATCATT